>NC_133132.1:38949598-39169598 GCF_048418815.1 Hemitrygon akajei
TCTGCAGAAGACATTTTGCAATAAATTCAAAATGCTGGATCTACTTAGCATCTGTGAAGAGAGCAACATAATATTTTAAGTGGATGATCCTTCTTTATAACCTGGAAAAGTTAGAAATCAAGCACATAAATGTTCCAGAGAAAGAGAAAAGTTTTAGAGAACAAAAAAAAATGTTTGTGACAGGGCAGAGACTGGGAGAGACGATGACAATTTTGGGGTGATATTAGTCCTGGGTGAATATAGAGGCTGTTGTAATCAATGCGGGTGATCCTATGGGAATGATATTAGTCCCGGGTGAATATAGAGGCTGGTTTAATCATTGCAGGTGGTCTCTGGGAGTGATATTAGTCACAGATAAACCTTGAGGGAAGAGGACAATAAGGAACTGAGGTGCAAAACATTAGCAATGTAATGAATCTAAAAAGAGAATGTTGAGAATATTTGGCAAGTCACTGAACAACTTGTACTAGTTGAATTAGTTCTGGTTTTGTGTAGCTCAGCTAGTAAAGGAGTTATGGGTTTTGTTTTTAATTGGTGAAATTTCATCTCAAGGAAGCTGTAGCAGTCATTCAACACATTAGTCTTTAGATGGTGCATGTACCATGTGACCAATGCTGCCTTTTGGAACATTTTTTAGATTTCTTATATAAATTAGTTCTTTGGATTTCGTAATGGAAGAATAAATAGGCACTACTCATAAGCTTTAAACTTAATTCAATAAGATTTAATTTTACTTATGTGCCCTTTAACATCTTTTTAAACTGAAAGCTTGTACAATTTTCCAATTTTACGGAGTTTTATTATATAGTAAGAGAAACTATTTGCATTGTTTCTTTTGTCTGATATAAGCTCTTAATTCAAATAAGTAGGGATGGGAGAAGATGTAATTAATTCCAAGCTCTTTTTTGACTAGAGAACAATTGAACCAGTGGTGAGCAATGTTATGAGTCATGCCATCCATCAAATCCCTGCTTGAGCCATTGTAGAATGTTAGTTCAGTTTTTGAACATGGTGGGAAAAATCTCTTGCAGTGACTGAGGATATATTCATGAAAGTAAACCATGCTTCATGAGTTTTCCATCTAATTGTTGAGATTTTTTTTCAATAGTACAAAAATAAATCCACTATTTAAAACTTATTTACAGTATTTATATTCATATTTGAGTTAATTTGGTATAGATGTGCATTCTCTTTTCAGCTGTTGAATTTCTAATATCTAGCAATGTTACTAAGAATTTTTGAAATGTGTAAGAGATTGCCATCAGTATTGCTAAAGATAGCAGGAGGACAAACTTCTGGGGAAGATTAATATGAAATGCATGTAAGTGACTGTACTAATAATACTGCTTTGTTTATAGCTATTGGGATTCTGCCTATGATAATGATGTCATGGAAAATAGAATTGGATTGAATCTGTTATATGCCCAGGTAAGACTGGTCTTATTTACCAAGTTAATTTGCAGTCCAGAAACAGTATAGTCAAAGTTCAAAGTAAATACATTATCAAAGTACACATATGTTACCATATACAACCCTGAGATTCATTTTCTTGGGGGCATTCACAGCAACATAATATAATCCATGAAAGACCTCAGCCAATAGAATAGACAAACAACCAATGTTCAAAAGACAAACTGCACAAATACAAAAAGGAAGAAAATAAATAACTATAATAATAAATATAGAGAACATGAGATGAAGAATCTTTAAAAGTGAGACCATGGGTTATGGGAACAGTTCAGTGATGGGCAAGTGAAGTTATCCCCTCTGGTTCAAGAGCCTGATGGTTGAAGGGTAATAACTGTTCCTGAACCTGGTGGTGTGGGTCCTCAGGCTCCTGTACCACCTTCCTGATGGTACAGCAGGAAGAGAGTATGACCTGGATCGTGGGGGTCCATTATGATGGCTGTCGCTTTCCTGCAACAATGCTCTGTGTAGGTGTGCTCAGTGGTGGGAGGGCTATACCCATGATCAATTACCCTAAATATGTAATGTTTAACTTTTCATTTGTGTTTAAGTACAGGAAAGAGTTCTTCCCTTTAAAAGTTTACAAGCAGTCCCTTTGCACATTAACAATTGCTAGTAAAAAGTTTTAAAAATAATAAAAACCAAAGAAGCTAGAATACCTCAGAATACTAATTGTATTTTTATCTGGTAGTCATTAGACTTCATTATAAGAACAGTTGTGTTAGCTTACAAGATGTAGTGAAGCAGAATAACCAATGTAATGTTTTGTATATTAAATACTGAATCAAGACTTAAAAGTGCTAGAAATCAGGTAAGTATCTTTAGACAGTCTTGGCTGAGCAGTGTTTTCACATAATGTAATATATAAGTTGCAGGTTAACAGTAGTAATCTTTAAGGCACATTATCACGGTTTTGGGTTTTCTGATAGACGTGTGACTATTGCAGTAGACACAACCCTCCCCACAGTTAGCAGCATCTACAGGAAGGGCTGCTGCAGGAAAGAGGCACATTCATAATAGATCCTCACCATTTAAATTGTACCCTCTTCTCCCTGCTTCCATCAGGTAGGAGGTATAGAAACCTGAAATCCCACTCCACCAGGTTCAGGAACAGCTATTTTCCTGCAACCATTATGGTCTTGAATTGACACAGTCTCTTTATTTAAGAAAACACAGCAGCATCTCCACTTCTTGAGAAGACTGAGGTGAGCAGGTTTCCCCTTGCTCCCATTCTAACCAGTTTTTTACAGGAACACCATTGAGTGTGTCCTGACCAGCTACATCACTGCCTGGTACAGGAACTGCAAGGCATCTGACTGGAAGACCCTGCAAAGGATTGTGCGGACTGCTGAGAGAATTGTCAGGGTCCAGGATATTTGCCAGGAGAGTCCTTACATTGTCAATGATCCCTCCTATCTGTCCAACAATGTCTTTGATCCCTTGCCCTCAGGCAAGAGGTACCGAAGTATTAAGACAAGAACTGCTAGGATGGAAAATAGCTTCTTCTGCTAGGCTGTGTGATTGCCGAACTCCTTGCCACCACCCAGGTCTCACCACATATGAAGCACCAGAAGCGTTATACCCGTTTACTTGTCTCATAAATGCGCCTTATTGTTTGATAATTTATTTGTGGTAATATAACTTTATGTGGGAGTTATATGTACAGTGTTGTGTCACTTTGATCCGGAGAGATGTTGTTTTGCTTAGCAGTATATATGTATGTATACAGTTGAAAGGACAATAAGCTTGTACTTGACCTTCAGAACCTGAACCCTACCTGAGTAACAGAACACCACAGACCACTTCTTGCACTGTGCACATCAGTTTGTTTGTACTTGTGTCATTTTTTGCTGTACTTTTCTCTTTGCTGTGTGTAATTATGCATAATTTATGTTCTATGTGTTGTTTGAACCAATGTGCCCGTGATGCTGCTGAATGCAGGGTTTTCATTGTATTTGTACCTCACCGTACTTGTGGATATGATAATAGATTTGTTACTGCACTGTGGCACTGAGAACCCGCTCAATTTTTAGAGGTACCACTTCCATTTTGAGTAGTTTATTTAAATAGCCCCAAATTAACTCTAAGTTCCTTATAATTCTTGGGCTATTTTTCCAGTTAATGTGGTATTCTGACCTTAATTCATGATAAGCTACAGTAACACATGCACAATGCTGGAGGAACTCAGCAGGTCAATGATTCAGAACTGGAAAGAAAAGGGGAAGAAGCCAGAATAAGGCGGTGGGGAGGAGTACAAGCTGGCAGGTGATTAGTGAAGCCAGGTAGGTGGGTGGGGGGGAAATAGAGTGAGAAGCTGGGATGCGATAGGTGGAAAAGGTAAAGCGATGGCACCTCCATGCGAAGTGCCATTGTCTTTTTTTCAAGGACATGATTAGCTAGATGGCTGCCATCTAAACCACAAGGTTTCTGTGATCTTTGAGTTATGATGCTGTCGATATATCAGGGAGAAAGAAAGATGAACTATGTTTTCATTTGTGTCACAGACGGTAGCTGATATTGAACGTGGGTGGATCCTTGTCAACAAGGAGCAGCACCGACAATTAAAATCACTTCAAGAGAAAGGTTCAAAAAAAGAGGTAAGTTCTATAATCTTGTTTGGAATGGGTCGACAGAAGAGAAGCCTATAATTGACTGGCATTAGTTTTGAAACTAAACACTTTAATATCAGTATTTTATATTTTGCTACCACCTGTAGACTCGTGTGGCAATGTGATTTATCAAGCTACATTTGATAACATTCCATACAAGTCTAGCAACAAAACAGGAATTTGAAGTGGCCTTATGCTTGGTAATTGGTAGGCAAATAGCAGACCTATAGATAGTAGGAATGTAATTCATTGTATATTCTTTAGGACGGAGGCTTTGTACTAAATTTACCTTGTTCACCATGAAAGAAGCATCTTAAGCTACATAAACAGGACATTAAAGTGCATTAATTTTCTAAATAGCAACTGTGGAGGAGCAGAAGAATTTGATTGTGCATGCAGCCGTTGCTAAGAACTACAAGTACAAAAATGAATGGGATATTACCCTTGTAAAAGTAGTTGGGGGAGTGGTATGATGAAACAAATTAGTTCCTCAAGGTTTTGTTTAAATCCCATACAAGGTATTGCATGTGGTTTTGGCAGTTGAATTTCTGTAAGGATATTACCCTTAAACAGGTTTATCTGGTATTCAGGACCTGTAGTCTTCTCTTGGTCACGATCTCAAAGTTCAGAGTGTATTTATTGTCAAAGTACATGTATGTCACCTTATACGATGCCAAATACTTCCTTGTGGGCATACATTGTAAATAAAAAGACACAATAGGATCAATGAAAGACTGCACACAAGGTGGACAAACAACCAATGTGTAAAAGACAAAAAGTTGTCAAACTGCGTAAATACAAAAAGGTAGTGGGGGGGGGGGGGGGTTAATAAATAACTAAGCAATAAATATCCAAGAACATGAGATGAAGAGTCCTTGAATCTGTCCACTAAGGTCCTCATGAAATTAGTTCTTAAATCCCCAGAACTAGCCTCATTAATACTTTCTCTGCACTGTTGAATAACCTCCAGGTGGATACCAGATTTTGCTCATTACCAGGGTATAATACAAAAATATAACTTGTCTGCTTTTCATTCTGTCCAACATTAATTAAGTGCTTGAGTTATTTTTCTAAGACCTTGATATATCCCAAGATCGAAGACTGAGGAGCGATCTCATTGAAACCTATGAAATATTGAAAGGCTAAGATAGAGTGGATATGGAGAGGATGTATCCTGTTGTGGCTGAGTCTTGGACCAGAGGGCACAGCCTCAGAATAGAGGGATAGCCATTTAAAATGGAGATGAGGAATTTCTGTGGTGAATCTGAGGAATTCATTGCCACGAACAGTTGTGGAGGCCAAGTCATTGTTTATATTTAAAGCAGGGGTTGACAAGTTCTCAGTTGGTAAGGGCTTCAAAGATTATGGGAATACGGCTGGAGAATGGGGTTGAGAGATTATAAATCAAGTGTGATGGAATGGTGGGGCTGACTCGATCAGCCAAGGAGCCTAATTTTGCTCCTGTGTCTTATGGTCTATCCCAATATAGAACAAATCAAGTAAAATTTCTCTGATTTGATGTTATTCTAGTAATTTTATTTTGGTGTCTTTCTGCTGCGTCAGCAAGCTTGTATGCTATTCAGTTTTGTTTGATTATATATATTTCTACTTTAAAGTGAACTTGATTTCATCTTACAGACTTGCAAAAGTAAATTGTTATCCTTCTGTGCAGTTTATCAGCCTGGCGCAAACGCTGAAGTATTATGGATACATCAAATTTGATCCTTGTATCACTGATTTTCCAGAAAAAGGTTGCCATGTCATAGTTAGTGCTGGCAATAATGAACTGAATTTCCATGTCAAGTTACCCAATGATCAGATCAAAGAAGGCAGTTTCAAGGTCACGCGTATGAGGTGCTGGCGTGTGACTTCCTCGGTGAGTAGGACAGAAGTTTTGAAACATCTTGCTCATTATTTGAGTATTCATATCGCACAGAATTTTACATGTTTGATTATTTTTAAATTAAAATTACTGTTGTTCCTTTAAATAGTAAGATTTAATTATATGAAATTTGTTTCCAAATACTTTAGGAAATTTATCGGTTGCTTTAAATTTGGAAATATGACTGATTCAATCCAATTTTCTGAATTTTCATGAGTAATTTTGGTGTCAACATTGACTTTTTTTTGTTAGCAAACTATGATTTAAACGCTATTGAGAGATGAGTATATTTATCATTCTAGAGTGATAATTTGTTGCAGATGTTGGGATAGCCATTTGTGGTTTGGGATGCTTTTTGTAAAAGACAATAAACTTTAGTTTTGTCATCCAGCCTGTATACTGACACAAATACTGATTTGAAGAGCAGAGGAATGTTGGTAATATCCTGATTAATATTTTATCCATCAGCCTCGAGTACCGATGTTGATTATTTCTGCTTCCACTGACACTTTGCTCTTCATTATTCCCTTAAACAATTCCTGAAGAACAAGCAGCCCCTCGTTCCATTATTGGTTCTGTCATTCTGACCAACTCATGAATAAAAATACAATTTCTTTACGCACATGCAATTCCAAGGAAAGTGGTCAGGAAGTTGGTCATTAACAGTAAGAGATAGAGGCCTCAATTCCAATATGACCAATTTCTTAACGATTGACATGCATACCATTCTAAACTGGATTATGTTCTGCAATAGAAGAAAAAAAATTTTTATTGAAAGGTGTAAAGTATACATTCTTGTTTGAAATGAAAGAGAAGTTAGGTAGCTCGGGTTGGCTGATTGTTTGTAGGGTTGTTTGCCAAACCTGGAAGTTAGGTTCTACTGAGTTGACGTCATCAATGGGCAGATGAGTGCTCACATTTATATTGGTCCAATTGATTGGCTGTCGCACTGGCCGGTAGTATCCGCTGGCTCCTGGCCAACCTGTGCAGATCTCCAGCACAGATACCAAAGTTCTCACTACTTGAGGCTGGTTTATAAATTTTTGCAAATGCTGTTTGCAGTTATTGCACACCTGGCTGAAGCATTATACCATTGACTAAAATAATGAAACCCTTACCTTTGTTGTAAGCTAGTTTACTTTAGGTCAGCCAGCTTACAACAACTCATTCAGAAGGCCTTTGACAAGTTTCCGTAGATGAGGGTGCTTAACAAGAGCCCATGGTATTACAGGAAAGGTACTAGCATGGATGGAAGATTGGTTGCCTGGGAGTAAAGAGGACCTAGTCTGGTGGCTGCCAGTGTCTGAGGTAGCAGCTAACCAGAAGTGGTCAGTATTGGCACTGCATGTTATATGTCTGATTTGGATGACAGAATTGATGGCTTTGTCACCAAGTTTGCATATAAGACTAAGATAGATGGAGGGGCTGGTAGTGTTCAGGAAGCATGGAATCTGCAGAAGGACTTTGACAGATTGGGGAAAATGGGAAAAGAAGTTGCAGATAGAGAATAGTGTAGGGAAGTGTATAGTCATGCTCTTTGGCAGAAGGAAAAAAAGGCAAAAACTACTTTCTAAATGGGGAGAAAATTCAAAAATCAGAAGCACCAAGGGACTTGGGAGTTTTCATGCAGGATTCCTTAAAGGTTAACCTGCAAATTGAGTTGGTGGTAAGGAAGCAAATAAAATGTGATTATTCATTTTCAGAGGACTAGAATATAAAATCTGAGGATGGTGACTCTGTGGAATACATTGCTACAGATGGCTGTGGAGGCTAAGTCATTGAGTATATTTAAAGCAGAGATTGATAGGCTCTTGATTTATTAGGATGTCGAAGGTTACTTGGAGAAGGCAGGAGAATGGGATTGAGGGATAAAAAAAATCAGCCATAATGAAATGACAGAACACTCGATGGGCTGAATGGCCTAATCCTGCTCCTATGTCTTATGGTCTTATGTTCTTTGGTTATGGAAGATTGAGGAATTGTGAGATGATCTTACCCATCATTGTCATACTTTAAGAAACAAAAGCAGGATAAGACTATTTGGGTCTTGGAGCCAACTCTGCCATTCAATAATGGCCTCAGTACCTTGTTCTCAATCTCTTCCATTACTCCCTTGACCACTTTGCACTTTAGTTGCCTTTCTATTCTCAATCATAATTATTCAGTGGTGTTCTCATATATCTCTCTAGGGTAGAGATTCCAGCAATTCATTGGAAGAAATACCTTTTTTATCCTGCTAGCCTCTGCCAGAAAGCTTAAACAGAGGAGGAAGTTCATCTTTCAGCTGGACACTGACCCAAAGCACATTGTCAGAGTAGTTATTATTCTGAAACTCTGCTGTCTTTTTGTAGACAACCCCACTGGAGGAATATCCTTTCCCTGAGACTCGTTGCAAGTGTCGTCTGTCATCTTTCTAAACTTCACTATTTGCTTATAGTACAATTATATATTGCAGAGCAGACTCGATGGGTCGAATGGCCTAATTCTGCTCCTGGAATATGTCCTGTGCTATTTCCATGTACTGCCCTTATATTCTTCATAAACATATCATTCCCATCACATTCATACTACCCATCACCCTTTCTGTTCTAATCCAGTAGACTTCTATGCCGCAACAATTGAAAATTTTCACATTATTTGTTAATGATTTTGATAGTGGAATTGATGGCTTTGTAGCAAAGTTTGTGGGTGATAGTGGGGGGATGGGTAGTACTGAGGAAGCAATGTGATTGCAGAAGGGCTTGGACAAATTGGAAGAACGGGCAAAAAAGTGGCAGATGGAATACAGTTGGGAAATGTATGATGGTGCATTTTGATAAAAGGAACAAAAGTGCAGACTAAATGGGGAGAAAATTCAAGCATCAGAGGTGCAAAGGGACTTGGGAGCCCTCGTACAAGACTCCCAGAAAGTTAATTTACAGGTTGAGTCTGTGGTAAAGAAGGCAAATGCAATGTTAGCATTCATTTCAAGGGGAATAAAGTATAAAAACAAGGAGACTAATCAAGTCAAGTCACTTTTTATTGTCATTTCAACCATAAACTACTGGTACAGTACACAGTAAAAACAAAACAACGTTCCTCCAGGACCCTGGTGCTACATGAAACAACACAAAACTACACTAAACTATGTGAGACAACTCAAGGCTGCACTAGACTACTTAAAACAACACAAAAACTACACTAGACCGGACTACACCCGGACTACATAAAGTACACAATAATTAATTAATAAATAATAAACAAGGCAATAGGCACAGTAGAGGAGAAATTTCAATATAATAAATGATGTAGATGTCAGTCTAGACTCTGGGTATTGAGGAGTCTGATGGCTTGGGGGAAGAAACTGTTCCACAGTCTGGTCGTGAGAGCCCGAATGCTTCGGTACCTTTTGCCAGATGGCAGGAGGGAGAAGAGTTTGTATGAGGGGTGCATGGGGTCCTTCACAATGTTGTTAGCTTTGCAGGTGCAGCGTATGGTGTAAATGTCTGTAATGGCGGTCTTGGAGCCAACTTTGCCATTCAATAATTGCCTCAGCACCTTCTTCCCAGTCTCTTTGCACTAATCAGTCCACACTTAGAGTATTGTCAACAGTTTTGGACTCCATTATCTCAGAAAAGACATGTTGCCATTGAAGAGAGCCCAGAGGAGTTTCACGAGGATAATACCAGGAATGAAAGGGTTAACATTTGAGGAGCGTTTGGCAGCTTTGGGCCTGTGCTCACTGAAGTTTAGAAGAATGCAGGGGGATCTCATTGAAACCTACCGTATGTTGAAAGGACTAGATAAGGTGGATGTGGACAGGATGTTTCCCGTGGTGGGGGTGTCCAGAACTAGAGGGCACAGCCTCAAAATTGAGGGGCAACCCTTTAGAACAGAGGTAAGGAGGAATTTTTTAGCCTGAGAATAATGAATCTGTGGAATGCTCTGCTACAGACAGCTGCAGAGATCAAGACCATGGTATATTTAAAGCAAAAATTGTTTCCTGATTGGTCAGTGCATCAAGGGATATGGTGAGAGGGCTGTTGTGTGAGATCTGGGATCAGCCATGATGGAATGGTGGAGAAAACTCAAAAGGCTAAATTGCCTTAATTCTGCTCCTATGTCTTATGGTCTAAGTACTTAACACATGCTTCCTAAATGTCATGAGGGAATCTGTCTCCAGCGCTTCTTTGGGCAACACGTTATTCTCCCCCTTTGATACACTCTTCATGTCCTTTCTCAAACCTATACCACCAATATTAGACAACCCCACCAAAGTGGTTTACCATCTACACTATGCACCCCTCTCATAACCTTTTATATACCTCTATCGAGTCACCCTTCATCTCCACCTCAAGGAAAACAATCTGAGCCTATCCGGTTTTTTCTTTGAATCTCTTCTGCACCCAATCCAGTGCAGTCACATCCTTCTTGTGTGGCAACCTGAAATGTGCACGGTGCTATAGGAGTACACTAATAAATGTTTTATAAAGTTGCAATGCAACGTCTCATCTTTTAACCTTTTCTGTTCGTTACACCATAAAAGAGCTCTTGTATTCTGTGCCGTAGCCAATGAATTTCATCTTATCTACCTGTGCTACCACTTTCAAGGATCGACTGAGTTGTATCCCAAGTCCCTCTGTTGATCAGTACTCCCTTGGGCCCTGTGGTTTGTTGTGTATGTCACTCGCCTGTCTGTCAGTAGAGCACACCCATTCCTAAGTACTCTTATTTATGTGGCACCATTTCATTTGGAGATACAGTGCAGAACAGGCCCTTCTGTCACAGTACTCAGCAGCTCACCTATTTAATCCTACGCTAATCACAGGACAATTTCCAATGACCAATGAACCTACTAACTGGTACTTCTTTGGACAGAGGGAGGAAACCCGAGCACCCACACGGTCAATGGGGTAACAAGTTCCTTGAGGACAGTGCTGGAATTGAACTCCAAACTTCAAAACACCCAAGCTGTAATGGCATCACACTAACCACGACGCTTTCATGGCACACACCATATTGAATAGTTTTTAAACATCCAAAAGCAGTACGTCTGAATCAGGTTTATTATCACTGATTATATGATCTGTAAACTTTGCAGCAGCAGAACAGTGAAGACTTAAACATGCTATAGATTGCAAAATAGAATGCAAAACAGGAATAATGGGGTACATGGACCATTCAGACATCAAATGGCAGAGGTGTAAAAGCTGCTTTTAAATCATTGAGTGTGGGTCTTCAGGCTTGTGTACCTCCTTGGTGGTAATGTTAAGGAGAGTATTTTTACATCCACAAGGAACCCTGATCAAATTTGTCTGTAACGTGGACCTTCATTGGATTGCCTTTTACTCTTTTTCTAGAAAGAGATTTTATTTTGAATTCATCCCACTCTGCACTGACCTCAGATTCACCAACCTTTCAAAATATCCATCATTCCTTTTCGAATAAAATGAAAATATTTTACTGTGCTTTAAACTTAATTAATTTTGACACTTGTTCTTGGAGAGAACAACTTATAACACCAGCAAAATATTAGAACAAGTATCCAATTTCTGTTTCATGGGTCTGTTTGTAAATGAAAATCAAAATATCTGCAAATACTGAAAATCTGAAATCTAAAATGCTGGTAATACGCAGGTCAGGCTGTATCAGTGGAAAAAGAAGTAGTTAACAAATCAAGTCAAAAGACTTTTTTTCAGAACTAGAAAAGAATCTTGTTAAACTGTGCTGGAGGAGGCCACTTGAGCTAAAGTAAATCCGTATATTAACTTTTGTCAACGAAACATGAAATGCCTGTTAAAGTTTAAGATAGTAGTGGCTTAAATGAGAACTTCAATTTTTTAAAAAAGTAATGTTTAAATTTATTTTGGTGAAAATTACTGGTAGGTGCAATATTGATTGAGATTTGCCTGCTTAGACCTTTTTGCAATATATTTGAAATGAATCTCAGGGTTGTACATGGTGACGTACTATGATAATAAATTTACTTTGAACATTGAACATATTTTAAATGTTAGCAGGTTCCAATGACAAATGGTACAGCAAGCAGCCCAGGAAAAACTGAGACCAAACTCGAACTGGCGTTTGAGTATCTGATGAGCAAAGACAAGCTACAGTGGGTGACAATTTCTAGCCCACAGGTAAAATGTGTTTCATTTTCAGCATGAAAATGTTTTGCTTTTAAGTGGTCCATCATTGAAACCTTGTATTTTGGAAATGGCTTTTTTTTAAAAAAGTAACTTTTCTTCATGTGACGGGAACATAGCTGTATTTTTTTAATACTTCCCTTTTTTGACAGGTGCACACAAGTAGTGGATAAGACCATTTTCCTTTGCCTTTGGGAAAGGAGGGAAAATAGTATTATCCATTTTTGCACTGGAGATTGTAGGTTTTAATGCAAGGAGTCAGAGTTATAAAATAAGGAAACAACCAACTTGTCCATGCCAACTGTCCAGCTAGCTGGTTCCATCTGCTATTTCCCCATAGCCCTCTAAACAAGTCCTATCCACCAGCCAGTGATTGAAGAAACAGCCCCTGACATCCTTTTTAAATCTCTCACCTCTGATCTTAAACCTCTGCTCTCCTATTTTCAGCATTTGAGAATGATGCACTCACACCCCTAGGTGCCTCTATTCCATAGGACACCCCAGAGTCCAGCCATTCACTGTGCAAGGAGTTGACAAAGTTTTATCTTGATATATCGTGCAAAATGTTGAGCTCTTATTCTCTGAATTTCTCCCCCCAAAAAAACTTCATTAAGTACAGTGACTTGGAAAAGTATTCAGTCCTCAACCCTTTGTTCAGGTAAATTGAGTATAAATCAGGGATTTTGATCAAATTAACTGAAAATTTTTGTTTGAATCACATGTTCCTTTTTTTCCAGTAAAACCCAAAAACAGGGAAGGTTGTAAAACATGAAAAACTAAAAATTCAGAAACTGAAATGTCAGACAGTTCGAAAGTATTCATCCCCCTTTGCTCAGTACTTAGTTGAACCACTTCTTGAAGCTACAGCCAGTTGTCTTTTTAGATAAGTCTTTATTAGATTTGCACAACATGATGGAGCAAAATTTGTCTATTCCTCCTTGCAAAATTGCTCAAGCAGTGCCAGGTTCGTTTGGGGGGACAGCAATCTTGAGCTCTTGCCAGAGATGTTCAATTGGGTTAAAGTCAGGACTCTGATTGGGTCACTCAAGGACATCAATTTTCTTCATTTGAAGCATCTCCATGGTTGCTCTGACAATTAGCTTTGGGTCAGTGTCCAGCTAAAAGATGAACTTACTCCTCTGTTTAAGCTTTCTGGCAGAGGCTAGCAGGATCTCTGTGTTTATCAGCATTCGTCTTTCCATCAGTCCTGACCAGATTACCATTATGAAAACCAGCCCTATAGCATGCTCCTACCTCCACCATACTTTACAGTAAGGATGGTGTTATAACTCTGATGTGCAATAGTAGATTTACATCCCATATGTACCTCTTCATATTGAGGCAGAAGAAGTTCCATTTGGTGTCATCTGATCATAGATAGATAGATAGATACTTTATTCATCCCCATGGGGAAATTCAACATTTTTTCCAATGTACCATACACTTGTTGTAGCAAAACTTCCATAAGACCTTCCATATGCTTACAGTATCTTCTAAATGACACTTTGCAAAGATTTTACAGGCAAGGATATGCTTGTTTTTAAAGCTAGGGCTTCTTCCTTGACTCTTTTCCATGAGTACCCTTTTTGTGCAAAACCTTGGAGATTGTGGAGCCATGAACTTCATCTTCAGTTGCAGCCACTGACTTCTGCAGCTCACTCAGGGTGACTGTTGACATCACATAGCCTGTCTTACAAGTGCTGGTAGCTAGGTTTAGAGAGATGGCCTGACCTGGCAGGTGTGGTTGTGTTTTCATATTTTTTCCACTTTTTCATGATTTCTTTATATATCAAGATACAGCACAGAATAGGCCCTTCTGGCCCTTCGCACCACGCCATCCAGCAATTCCCCAATTTAATCCTAACCTAATCACAGGACAATTTACAATGGCCACTGAACCTACCAACTGGTATGTCTTTGAACTGTGGAAGGAAACCGGAGCACCCCGAGGAAACCCACACTGTTACTGGGAGAATGTACATACTCCTTACAGGCAGCAGTGGGAATTGAATTTGGGTTCTGGTATTGTAAAGCGTTGTGCTAACTACCTCACTACTGTGCCACCCCTTTTCCTGAGGGAAAAAAACAGTTTACATTCAACCTATTAATGCGTCTCATGATTTTATACACCACTGGAAGTTCACCTCTCAGTGTCCTGTGTTCCAAAAAAATAAAGGCCTAGCTGCCCAACCTTTGGATGGATGGCACTGAGCTCCAAGATATTTAAAGTGCCTTTAAGATGGTTTTGTACCCTTCCCCAGATTTGGGCTTCTCTATTATCATTTCTCTGACTTGTCTTGAATGCTCTTTTGTCTTCATCTGGTTTGGTCTGTTGAAAATCTACCATACTATTGGACCTTACAGGGAGAGGGGGTATTTATTCTTAAGAATTTCATTGGAACTGAGCAATCCTCCAATTTTCTACATCAGCAAATTGGATGAGTTGGGAAGGTAATGTATTACTACTGAGGAAAGTTAGCGTAGTAGTTACAAAGAGGATTAATACTTCTTCAGCCTCACAATTTTGGTTTTTAATTTTTAGTAAATTACTAATATATTTTGGAATTTTTCTTTTGATTTGACACAATATACAATGTTAAAGATCAGCTCAAGTAAACCCTATTTCAATATATTTTAAATTTAGAAAGTGAGTATGTAAGATGTGAATACTTTTTCAAGGCACTGTACTTCATGAACTTTAGAATTGTTTGAGTGATGCTGCATCTGGAAATCAAAATACAAGAAATTTAAATGATTCCCAGGAAATAGACTTGTATCCTGTGTTAAATGGCAGTTCAGAACATGGGATCATAGGAAGTATATTGCAGTGGAGGATGCTATTTGCCTCAATGTGTCTGGCTGGATAAAAATGGACTTTGAATCAATCTTACATTGTATTCTTGGTTCAAAGCTCTGCTAGGCATAATAGCTATTTGGCTGCATTTTTCATTTCACTGAACAGAAATTATCACACTGGATTACCCCTTGGCCTCACTCCCAAGTACTCCTTATCTGGCTGGAAAGCTTTTATTAAGTAGCTCTGAGTGAATGATACTTCGCAGCCACCAGTTATTAGCAGGACCCAAATCATTTGTTAATTCCAGAAATCTTTATTTATTCCCAGTCTTGTGCCAGCTTCACAGAAGCCTGGCAATTAGCCCTTCTGGTTTTCCATTAAGTCAGTATGAGAGATTATTTTCATGCAGAAATCACTTTATAAAGGCAAATAAACTTCACGCAGGTATATAATATTAACCTGGACATACCACTGTTTGGAACTAGCTTTTCTTCATTTTATCTTATGATTGGTGTCACCTGAAGTCGCATTCAGATGTGACCATAGCAGAGATCTGAAATCAGAAGTGATGGCATTGAACTGCCTGTTATTATGTTGCAGATTAATACTCTAGTGTGTTTTTGCCAGAATTGTCTCAACTATATTCATGTTCATGATAACTATTAAATACATGCTTATACTATTCCCATTTTGCAGCAGTCTTTTCTATGTATTTCAAGCTTTCATGTAAATACTGCCCTCTTCAACTCCCCTTCTAGAGTTCAATTTCAGCCTCCTTTTTCTTCCTCAGATCCACTCATTCTCCTATCCCTTACTTCCAGACTTATGCCTATGGTCAAAGCTAGCTGTCACTAATGTCACTTTCAAATCTTCAGTCTCTCATTCGTGTTGCCCTTTGCCAAGAGGAAAACACATTCATAACTGAGATGCTCTAATTTAGGCCACATCCTTGACACTATCTCCTGTGCAATCATATCATGCGTTATTATATGGTAATGAGAACATGCCCACAGTCTTCCAGCTCTACCTGCCTATGACATATAAAATGGTACCAGAACCAAATATTCTTTGTGCCGCTTAACCACTTCATTTAACAGTATTAAGTTTTTTCTGAGCATTTGTCATTTTCAAGTGTGTAATGGTAGCTGAGATTTGTTCTAATTGATATTTATTTATTAGGCAATAATGATGAGCATCTCCTTGCAAGCAATGGTGGATGAGCTCATGGTGAAGAAATCCGGTGGCAATATAAAGAAGGTAATTTTTTTTTTTACAATTGTTAGACCAGAAATATGTACACTTTCAAATTGGCTGATCTATAAGTTTGCAATATATTGGTCCAATTATTGCTACAAACAGTGCAGGTTGTGCATTAGTTTTGATCTCAGAAGGCAGGTTTGACTACTAACAGGCATAATATAAGCAAGGTAGCATAGTGGTTAGCGCAAAGCTCTTACAGATCAGGGCATCAGAGTTCGGGATTCAATTCTGGCGTAAGGAAGTTTGTATGTCATTCCTGTGAATGTGTAGGATTTGTCCTACAGTCCAAAGACGTACCCTTTGGTGAGTTAATTGGTCATTGTAGTTTGTCCTGTGATTAGGTTAGTGTTAAATGGGTGGATTGCCTGTTCCATGCTGTATCTCTAAATAATAAGTAAACTAGGTTTTAAAAAAACAACTTGAGGTGTCAAATGCTAGGAGAAATAATTTGATCCTAGTACTGTTCTGGTTTAAAAATTGCCCTACTTTTTAGATTTTTGTACGCCAGGTACTCTGGAATTTATTGCCTATTTTTATGTGTCTCTGCGGAAAATGGCGGGATGACATGTATCACTCCACTATTTATAATAAAAGTACTCAGTGTTTCAAAATTTTATCTGATAATGCAAGGAAGATGATGTTTGCCAGGATGTTGGATAGCTCAGAGGAAATCACGTTTCCATGCAAGGTCTCTATAAGTGGTGAAGTCATGAGGCTGTACAACGCTGGAAATGGTGCTCTTCGGCCTCAGAGTCCACATAACCCCATTTTATCCCATATGTCCATTAACTCCCTCCAGACTCTACCCTAGGGTAATTTACAGGGCCCAGATTGTATACTATCCCACATATTTCTTGGATTTTGGAGCAAAACTAAAATACCCCGAAGAAAACAGCACAGTCAATGGAGCAGACTCGATGAGCTGAACAGCCTAATTTTGCTCCTATGTCTTGTTTATTTATTGAGATACAGTGCAGAATAGGCCCCTCCAGCCCTAAGTGCCACCAGCAACCCCCAGTTAATCCTAGCCTAATCACAGGACAATTTACAATTGACCTACTTATCCCCTCCCCCTTCACCATTTACGTTCCCATTTACTCCCTCTCACCTTATCTCCTTACCTGTGCATCACCTCCCTCTGGCGCTCCTCCCCTTCCCTTTCTTTCATGGTCCTCTATCCTCTCATCAGATTCCTCCTTCTCCAGTCCTTCATCTCCTTCACCTATCAACTTCTCAGCTCTATACCTCACCCCTCCCAGCCTCCCAGTTCATGTATTACCTTGTATTTCTTCCTCCCCTCCTTCCACTTTCTTGTCTGACTTCTGTTTTTTCTTCCAGTCTTGCTGAAGGGTCTCTGCCAAAAATGTTATGTTTACTCTTTACCATAGATGCTGGCTGGCCTGCTGAGTTCCTCCAGCAGGTTGTGTTTCCTGCTTGGATTTCCAGCATCTGCAGATTTTTGCATCCTTAACCTTCTAGTCAGTGCACCTTTGAACTATAGGAGGAAACCCACGCATTCCACAGGAGGACGTACAGAGATGTTGTAATTGAACTCTAAAATCCAACACCCTGAGCTGTAATAGTGTCACTCTACCCACTGCGCTACTGTGACACCCTTGTGGTCAAGGGGACAGTGTGCAAACTCCACGCTGATAGCAACAAAGGTCTGATTGCAATCCCTTCACTGAAGCTGTAGGGTAACAGCTCATTCAGTCTATCACCTCTGCCCACAAGAGTGGAGTTTATTTGTCAGGCAAGTCTAGCAACAATGCACTCTGATGGCTTTATCTTAAATGGTGCACACCTTCATTCGAGCAAGTACTGGGTATTCCATCAAAAGGAAGCGTGAATTTTAATCTAAAGTTGTCTCCTCACTCTACAGATGCTGAAGAAGAGGATAAATGGTGCGCTGCGTCGATCAGACAGTCAGCAGGCTGTGAAGTCCCCGCCACTTCTGGTTAGAATATTTACTTTGCAAGTTTACTTTGAAATTGAATTGGATGGGTAATTGATAACTTAATCACTGTGACCTCTGAGGGATTTAATGTGTCTTGTATCATCCTGGTTAATACAAATCCAGAACGTGCTGATGCAGACTTCAGAAAGCTGATGACAATTGTTTTTTTTTAAATCGTGTTCACTCAAATCACGCCCTTACTCCGTATTGTGTTTATTTGGAGATATAGTGCGGTACAGGCCCTTTTGGACCTTCAAGCCACAACGCCCAGCAACCCCTGATTTAACCCCAGCCTAATCATGGGACAGCTTACAATGACCAATAACCAGTAAGTGTCTGGACTGTGGGAGGAAATGGGAGCACCCGGAGAAAACCCACCTATCCCACTGAGAAGTCATACAAATTGAACTCTGCCATCCTGAGTTGTAATAGCATTGTGCTAACCTCTACGCTACCATGGCACATGAATCTGTAATTATTGTAATTTTAAAATATTTGTTTGTTCTCAGTTTCTCCCCTGCAATGAGATGATTGGGGGAAAAGTGGCAAATGCAGTTTAATGTGGAGTCTTAACTTTGAGAAGAGTCAAATAACTAATTGTTATCTAAATGGGAAGTGTGACTACAAATAAATGAAGTTCACTGGGTGGAGGGAGGGGTACTTAAATGAATTGAATGCATAAATCAGATGGGTTCAACAAACATCTTGACCTTTTTTGTTACAGAATGGTTAGTTTATAATTAGAGGTTTTGTTATAGCTGTATAGGTTTATAGAATAATGTGTACAGCAATTTCTCTCTCTTTCCTCCCGCCCTCAACCTGTGGAAAGATTGAAGTCCATCCAAATGGAGATTCACCAGGCTAATTCCTGAATTTGAAAGGTTGTTCTATCAAGTGAAGCCGGACAGTTTGGATCTGTGTTTATTAGCATTTAAGAGAATGCAGACTGACCTAATTCAAGCATTTGACCCTATAGTGCTGCTAGAAAGTTTGTGAACCCTGTAGAATTTTCTCTATTTCTGCATAAATATGACTAAAATATGATCAGATCTTCACACAAGTCCTAAAACTAAAGAGAACCCAATTAAATGAACAACACAAAAAATATACTTGTTCATTTATTTATTGAGAAAATGATCCAATATTACATGTATCTGTTGCAAAAAATATGTGAATTTCTGGGGTAATGCCTTTTACAATGAATATTTGGAGTCAGGTGTTCCAGTCAATGAGATGAGATTGGAAATGTGGGTTGTAGAGGTGCCCTGCCCTATAAAAAAGACACACAATCAGGTTACTCACAGAGCCTTCTCTTCTCAAGGAAGATCTGTTTATGTGCACCACGCCTCAATCAAAACAACTTTCAGATGACCTTAGAAGAAGAATTGTAGAGATGCATGAAACTGGAAAAGCTACAAAAGCATTTCTAAAGACCTGAGTGTTCATCAGTCCACAGTAAGAGAAATTGTCTGCAAATGGAGGAAACTCAGTACTCTTGCTGGGCATCCTATCGTAAAAGTTGGCATCCTATAAAGATCATACCTTGAGCACAACGTGCAATGCTGAAGGAACTGAAAAAGAGCCCAAGGATAACAGCAAAAGACCTTTAGAAATCCCTAGAACCTATCATGTGTCCACTATAAGAAAAACACTGAACAAGAATGGTGTTCCTGGAAGGACACCACGAGGAAACCAGTTCTCTCCAAATAACAAAAGCATTGCTGCATGACTCAAGTTTGCAAAAGACCACCTGAATGTTCTACAGTGTATCTGGGACGATGTTCTGTGGACAGATCAACAGAGTTGAACTTTTTAGCAGAAATACACATTGCCTTTTTTTTTTTTGGAGGAAAAGTGGCACTGAGCACCAACACCAAAACCATATCCCAACTGTGAAGCATGGTGGAAGGAGCATCATCGTTTGGGACTGCCTTGCTGTCTCAGGGCCTAGACAGTTTACAATCGTGAAACAATGAGGGAACAATGAATTCAAAACTATATCAAGACATTTCACATGAGAATGTCAGTGTAGTAGTCTGTCAGCTAAATCTTAATAGAAGTTGGATAATGCACAAGACAATGATCCAAAAGACGAGTAGATCACAACAGAATGGTTTAAAAGGAAGATGATTTTGGTTTTAGAATGGCCAAGTCAAAGTCCTGACCGTAATCCCATAGAAAGGTTGTGGAAGGACCTGAAGCAAGCTGTTCATGCAAGGAAGCCACCAACATCCCAAAGTTGATGCAGTTTTGTAAGGAGGAATGGCCTAAAATTCCTCCAAACTAATGCGCAGGACTGATCAACAGTAACCGGAAACATTGGGTTGAAGTTGTTGCTGTGGGGGTGGGGGGGGGGGGTGTCACACCAGTTACTGAAAGCAACGGTTCACATACTTTTTCCATCAAATACATGTAACATTGGATCATTTTTCTCAATAAATAAATGAACATGTGTAATGTTTGTGTTATTTATTTAATTGGGTTCTCTTTATCTAGTTTTGGGACGCGTGAAGATCTGATCACATTTTATGTCATATTTATACAGAAATAGAGAAGATTCTACAGAGTTCACAAACTTTCTAGCAGCACTAACTTTTGAGATTTCTTTGGGCTGTCACTGGTGGGAGATGGGCTTCATCAGCCGTAGTTGGCAACTCATTTAGGAGAAGGAAATCTCTGATCTCAAACCTCTGCTGCCTTGCGACTATACCCACTCATGGTGAAGGCTTTGGGAATAATCCCTGAGGAAAAATCCAGAGTTAGTCCCTAAGGCAGTCAGTCTTGCATTGATCTGAACACTGACTGGTAACTCTTGCAACGCCACTGGTGCTAAACTTTATCTGTCTCTGCCATTCCTTTGGATTCATCAGTTGTGTTGAGGGGGAGTGTACTACATGGGCAACAGCTTGCTTTCCATATCATACCGCCCTTGTCTGCTTATGTAGACAGCTAAGGCACCGCATCCATGATCAAACCTGACCAGCAAAAGGCATGATTGGCTAGAGGGGGCTCACAAAGTCTTGTAGTTACAAGATAAAGGACTAGTAATTTAAAACTTGGGTTTGTCCGAGAGTATGGAAATTGTGTAATTTTCAACCAGTCTGGTGAAAGCCAGATCATTATAAACATTTAAGGTGGTGATAGATTAATATTTGAAAGGTTGAGAACTGTGGCGATCTGACGCAGAGAAGGAACTGAAATTATCCCCCAGACATGCCATGTTATTGAATAGAAACATAGAAAATAGGTGCAGGAGTAGGCCATTTGGCCCTTTGAGCCTGCACCGCCATTCAGTATGATTATGGCTGGTCATCCAGCTCAGAACCCTGTACCTGCTTTCTCTCCATACCCCCTGATCCCTTTAGCCACAAGGGCCATATCTAACTTCCTCTTAAATATAGCCAATGAACCGGCCTCAACTGTTTCCTGTTGCAGAGAATTCCACAGATTCACCACTCTCTGTGTGAAGAAGTTTTTCCTCATCTTGGTCCTAAAAGGCTTCCCCTTTATCCTTAAGCTGTGACCCCCCCTCGTTCTGGACTTCCCCAACATCGGAAACAATCTTCCTGCAACTAGCCTGTCCAATCCCTTTAGAATTTTATACGTTTCAATAAGATCCCCCCTCAATCTTCTAAATTCCAGTGAGTATAAGCCTAGTCGATCCAGTCTTTCTTCATATGAAAGTCCTGCCATCCCAGGAATCAATCTGGTGAACCTTCTCTGTACTCCCTCTATGGCAAGAATGTCTTTCCTCAGATTAGGGGACCAAAACTGCACGCAATATTCTAGGTGCGGTCTCACCAAGGCCTTGTACAACTGCAGTAGAACCTCCCTGCTCCTGTACTCAAATCCTTTTGTTATGAATGCCAACATACCATTTGCCTTTTTCACTGCCTGCTGTACCTGCATGCCCACTTCAATGACTGGTGTACAATGACACCCAGGTCTTGTTGTATCTCCCCTTTTCCTAATCGGCCACCATTCAGATAATAATCTGTTTTCCTGTTCTTGCAACCAAAGTGGATAACCTCACATTTATCTACATTAAATTGCATCTGCCATGAATTTGCCCATTCACCTAACCTATCCAAGTCACCCTGCATTCTCTTAGCATCCTCCTCACAGTTAACACCGCTGCCCAGCTTCGTGTCATCCGCAAACTTGGAGATGCTGCATTTAATTCCCTCGTCTAAATCATTAATATATATTGTAAACAACTGGGGTCCCAGCACTGCGCCTTGCGGTACCCCACTAGTCACTGCCTGCCATTCTGAAAAGGTCCCATTTACTCCCACTCTTTGCTTCCTGTCTGCCAACCAATTCTCTATCCACATCAATACCATACCCCCAATACCGTGTGCTTTAAGTTTGCACACTAATCTCCTGTGTGGGACCTTGTCAAAAGCCTTTTGAAAATCTAAATATACCACATCCACTGGCTCTCCCCTATCCACTCTACTAGTTACATCTTCAAAAAATTCTATAAGGTTGGTCAGACATGATTTTCCTTTCACAAATCCATGCTGACTTTGTCCGATGATTTCACCTCTTTCCAAATGTGCTGTTATCACATCTTTGATAACCAACTCTAGCATTTTCCCCACCACCGATGTCAGACTAACCGGTCTATAATTCCCCGGTTTCTCTCTCCCTCCTTTTTTAAAAAGTGGGGTTACATTAGCCACCCTCCAATCCTCAGGAACTAATCCAGAATCTAAAGAGTTTTGAAAAATTATCACTAATGCATCCACTATTTTTTGGGCTACTTCCTTAAGCACTCTGGGATGCAGACCATCTGGCCCTGGGGATTTATCTGCCTTTAATCACTTCAATTTAGCTAACACCACATCCCTACTAACATGTATTTCCCTCAGTTCCTCCATCTCACTAGACCCTCGGTCTCTTACTATTTCTGAAAGATTATTTATGTCCTCCTTAGTGAAGATAGAACCAAAATAGTTATTCAATTGGTCTGCCATGTCTTTGTTCCCTATGATCAATTCACCTGTTTCTGACCGTAAAGGACCTACATTTGTCTTGACCAATCTTTTTCTTTTCATGTACCTATAAAAGCTTTTGCAGGCAGTTTTTATGTTCCGTGCCAGCTTTCTCTCATAATCTTTTTTCCCTTTCCTAATTAAGCCCTTTGTCCTCCTCTGCTGGTCTCTGAATTTCTCCCAGTCCTCAGGTGTGCCACTTTTTTTTTGCTAATTTATATGTTTCTTCTTTGGGCTTGATACTATCCCTAATTTCTCTTGTCAGCCACGGGTGCACTACCTTTCCTGGTTTATTCTTTTGCCAAACTGGGATGAATGATTGTTGTAGTTCATCCATGCGATCTTTAAATGCTTGCCATTGCATATCCACCATCAACCCTTTAAGTATCATTTGCCAGTCTACCTTAGCTAATTCACGTCTCATACCTTCAAAGTTACCCTTCTTTAAGTTCAGAACCTTTGTTTCTGAATTAACTATGTCTCTCTCCATCTTAATGAAGAATTCCACCATATTATGGTCACTCTTACCCAAGGGGCCTCGCACGACAAGATTGCTAACTAACCCTTCCTCGTTGCTCAATACCCAATCTAGAATGGCCTGCTCTCTAGTTGGTTCCTTGACATGTTGGTTCAGAAAACCATCCCGCATACATTCCAAGAAATCTTCTTCCTCAGCACCCTTACCAATTTGGTTCATCCAATCTATATGTAGATTGAAGTCACCCATTATAACTACTGTTCCTTTATTGCACGCATTTTTAATTTCCTGTTTAATGCCATCCCCAACCTCACTACTACTGTTAGGTGGCCTGTACACAACTCCCACCAGCGTTTTCTGCCCCTTAGTGTTATGCAGCTCTACCCATATCGATTCCACATCCTCCAGGCTAATGTCCTTCCTTTCTAATGCGTTAATCTCCTAACCAGCAATGCTACCCCACCTCCTTTTCTTTCCTGTTTATCCCTCCTGAATATTGAATATCCCTGGATGTTGAGCTCCCATCCTTGGTCACCCTGGAGCCATGTCTCTGTGATCCCAACTATATCATATTCATTCAGAACTATCTGCACATTCAATTCATCCACCTTGTTACGAATGCTCCTCGCATTGACACACAAAACCTTCAGGCTTGTTTTTACAACACTCTTAGCCCTTATACAATTATGTTGAAAAGTGGCTCTTTTTGCTTTTTGCCCTGGATTTCCCTGCCTGCCACTTTTACTTTTCACACTACTTTTTGCTTCTACCCTCATTTTACACCCCTCTGTCTCTCTCCACTTGTTCCCATCCCCCTGCCACATTAGTTTAAAGCCTCCTGAACAGCAGTAGCAAACGCTCCCCCTAGGACATTGGTTCCAGTCCAGCCCAGCTGCAGACCATCCTGTTTATACCGGTCCCACCTCCCCCAGAACTGGTTCCAATGCCCCAGAAATTTGAATCCCTCCCCGTCGCACCAGTTTTCAAGCCACGTATTCATCTGAAATATCCTCCTATTTCTACTCTGACTAGCACATGGCACTGGTAGTAATCCAGAGATTATTACCTTTGTGGTCCTACTTTTTAGTTTATCTCCTAACTCCCTAAATTCACCTTGTAGGACCTCATCCCTTTTTTTTACCTATATCGTTGGTACCTATGTGCACCACGACCACTGGCTGTTCACCCTCCCATTCCAGAATGTCCTGCAGCCACTCAGAGACATCCTTGACCCTTGCACCAGGGAGGCAACATACCATCCTGGAGTCTCGTTTGCAGCCGCAGAAACGCCTATCTATTCCCCTTACAATCGAATCCCCTATCACTATAGATCTCCCACTCCTTTTCCTTCCCTCCTGTGCCGCAGAGCCACCCATGGTGCAATGAACTCGGCTGCTGCTGCTGCCTTCCTCTGATGAGACATCTTCCCCAACAGTATCCAAAACAGTATATCTGTTTAGGAGGGAGATGACCTCAGGGGACTCCTGCACTACCTGCCTACTGCTACGCTGTCTAGTGGCCACCCCTTCCCTTTCTGCCTGTGTAGCCTTTACCTGCGGTGTGGCCAACTCACTGAACGTGCTATTCACGACTTTCTCAGCATCGCGGATGATAGGGTTGGCTCATTATAACTACTCCTATTTTGTATTACTGGTGTTTTTTTTGCAACATTTTGTCAAACATTAACTGCATTTAGATTTGACCTTGTGAGAGTGTAGTAGGGAACACTGATATTGCAGTATTTCAGAATAATTTCTGTTGGTAATCCCATGAAGCTAATTGTGACCTCAATATTGCTGACTTTTTTTTTAAAGTTAAAATGCATTAGATTATTGGAGACGATATTTCTAATTGCTCCATACTTTGTATTCTTTAGGATTCACCTGATTCCAACAGAGATCCCGTTGTCAAACTCTCAGTAAGTATCAATCTGATTTAACTGTTGCTTTCGTCGACATTGAACTAGTTGAGCCCTCGCATGTCACCTCATCTGAACTAAACAACTTTCTTTCAATGTGGAACTGCATGTGAAAGGTGTTACGTAAGCACTTCTATTTGCTGCTGCCCAGGGGAATGCTAACTATTATTAACTAGTACTTCAGGGCCCATATTTTGCAGTTGTAATTGATGATCAGAATCAAGGTTATTGTCACTTAACTATGTTATGATATTATGTTGCAGCATCAGTACAGTACAGTACAATACAAAAAAAATAAGTTAAAATAATATGAAAAATCAGAATCTGTTTTGTGGCAGCAGTACATTGCCATATGCAATTTTTTTTAAAAACTGAAATTAACTCAATATATATGCAGCTCGGATGGTTGGATTGAGTTGTTCTCCGATCTTTCCAATTCATTTATAAACTTTTTCATCACCATATGAAGAGACATCATCAATGCGCTGTGGTGTGTCCTCCGAATGCCTGGCCTTTATATACTTATCAAACAGCTGATTGGTTGTCATTATGAAAACTCAATTGGAATGTAGGGCGAGGGTCTCATTACTGATAAGCTGTGTGACAAACTCTGTGTTGTGGTCTGGAATTTAGTCCACAATGGCTTATAAATAGGATTATGGTCTACATGTCTGTTTCTAGAAGTGTTTGCGGAAAACTGTACTATTATTATGTCAGCCAAACTGGGAGAAAGCTATCCACAAGGATCCATGAGCATTAACTGGCTGTAAAGTGGCATGACCAACTCTCTCTAGTCTCTACCCATGAAGATCAAGAGGGGCACAAATTCGACTGGGCATCACTCAGAGTCATGGTGCAAGTGAAGAGGTGGCATGTGAGAGAATTCCTAGAAGCATGGTTTTCTGCAAACAATTCTATAAACTGACGTAGATCTCGATCCTATTTATAAGCCAGTGTGGGCTAAATTCCAGTCCACAATGCACATTTTGCCACACAAGATCCCCTCCCTATATCACAATTGGGTTTCAGTATTGACGCCCAATCATAGGTGATTAAGTAGGTGATTCAAAAAGAACAAAAAAGTGAGGTAGTGTTCAGAAGTTCATTGTCCATTCAGAAATCTGACAGGGGAAGAAGCTGTTCCTGAAACACTGAGTGTGTATCTTCAGACTCCTGGACCACCACCTTCATGGTAGCCATGAGAAGTGGGCGTGTCCTGGGTGATGGGGGCCCTTAATGATGGATGCTGCCTTCTTGAGGCATCACCTTTTAGAGGTATCAAAAGGTGAAGCCTCAAGGAGGTACCTTTTGAAGTTACAAATAATTAATGCAAAAAGTGGACAAAATAGTGACTCCTGCTCATCTCCCATTTATTGATTGCCTTCCTCTTACATTTGACCTCCCAAAGTACAACACCTCACTTATTTTATTTAGCAGGCCTTCAAGCCATGCCACCCCAGCAACCCCCAACACTTTTATCATTATAAACTCCATCTGCCATTTCTCCCTCCACATTTCCAGCTGGTCTATATCTTTTTGAAGCCGTTGGCAACATTCCTCACTAGAACCAGATGAAGGAGAGGATCCAGTGGGTGAAATGACTGGACTTCCAGTGTTTCCAAGACTTACAAATTCCTTCACACAACTGAAATTCCTCAAAGCTCACCAATGAAAATTAATTCGGCAAAGTGTTATGAGCGTAAATGATAAAGCTCAAGATTCTGCTGCAGATGCTGGAAATCCAGAGCAACACAAAAAATGCTGGAGCAACACAGCAGGTCAGGCAGCATCGTGGGAAATGAATAAACACTCAACGCTTCAGGCTGAGGCCCTTCATCAGGACAAGAGTGTAAATGATTAAGCTTTAGAACACCTTATTGGAAAGTAATGACGAATTCTTTAGGAGCTTCCAAAAGGTAATTTCATGGTTAGATAAAGGTTGGTAAAGTTATGGAGGAATGGTTGAGATGCAAGACTATATTAGACACCCCTTTCCCAGTGTCAGCAGAAGTACATGGAACAAATAGCTACCTTTGAAGTAGTAATGTTTGCTGATTTTTATCCTTAATTAGGATTTTGTTTATTTGTATCTTGGTTTGGAACCTACTGCAGTGATCATTTCTAAACCAGTGAAAAAACTGGTTTTGATTATTAAAGTGAGATTAAAGGTGAAACAATATCAGGAAAATTCATTACTCATTCAGTTTACCACAATTTATCTATTATATGCTGGAGAAAGTAAGTATTTTAAATGTTAATGTTTTAGTTTTGATGTTTAACTTTGCTTTTTTCTCCTCCCTCTTGCAGAGTAAACTTTCTTCTGTTAGTATCCGAGGGATCAGCGCTTCCAATTCCTCTGGTGATGTCAGTGCTAATGACTTCCACGGTAACTATGCTTTTGAGGGAATTGGTGATGATGATTTGTGAAGTCTGTCAAGTGAACCGATCTACTTGCCTGGAGAGAAGCCTAAATCTTGCACTTGCATCTGCTTGGTTTGCACTGAATTGAATGAGAAAGATTGAACTGCTGTTGGGAAGATGTCATATTTGGTTGCGATGCATGTCAAGAAGCAACAATGTTAAAGGGCCGTGATGTCTATGATCATGATTAACACCAAATTATCGTTTACTAGAGTATTTTGCACAATGATTCAAATTTGTTTTGAAAATCTAAAAGATCCTCAAGTTTACACATCAATATCAATTGAAGTTAACAGTATTTTTTAAAATAACTGAAATCTGTAGTAGTGTGTTCCAGGTGGAGTTGGTGTCTAATCTTGTGAATATAAGGACAAATGACAATGCTAACATATTTACAGATTGGAGTAGTGGTTTGTAAAATATAACAAAATGACAACATCAGATCAACGTTGAAACTAAGGACTTTGCAATAGCTATGCACCGCATTGATTACATAGGTGTAGTCAGCTCAAAAAATCCATTTGCAGAGAAAACCTATTGGTCATTGTGTGGCAAAATTACTCCTCTAGTTTCTCAGTTGCCTTATTTCAGTGCACATTTGCCATTGTTTAGCTATCTATTGTATTGCCTGTGTCTTATATTGATGGGCTATGGCACATTTATCACCTTCCATCTGCATAAATCCATTGTTTTTCTGTGCAACGGTATCACTCTATTTCTACGTGGTGACAATTCTCAAGTGAAATCTGAGTTAATTTCACTTAATTGTGATGCAGCACTCCGGTTGTGGTAGGCTGCAAGTTTGTAACTCAACTCATTCATGGAGCAGACTAGTGTTGAAACAAAGTTAGATTATTTTAATGATTTGTTCTTTCCCTCTGCAATCCTTCAAATCTAATCCTGTGTGTGCACTGTATGTACATTCTGAAAGCAAGATACAAGGTCTATCAAAGTAATTTAATCACTATTTTAGCAGAACTGTTACAGCTGAAAAACTCTGACCAAATACTCAGAATGGAGTGATTCTGTTGAAACACTGAGTTGCAATCTTGTCAGTGAAAGGCCTAAAGAGGGTTCAATTAACTTGCCTATACAGCAACATATGTGAGATCATGTATTATCAAACTGAACAACATAATAGTGTTTGCTTTTGCTGTACTTTCAATATCAAAACATGCTTAGGAGTTAATAATAGAGGATAAGTTGGCTGCTAACTTCAATAAATAAGAATGCCATTGTGTTCTGATTATGAGTAACTTAAAACTATTCAGTCATACAACCTTACATGAAAAGATTTTGCATGTTAAAATTGGAAAAGTCAATGCTTGGATGTAAGCATGGACAATCTTTGATACCATGCAGCTTTGTGTAAAGGATTGGGCCTTTGTGTGTTACTAAAACAGACCAGAATGATTTCCAGTGACAACATCCTCAATACACTTGGTTTTAGCCATCCTTAACATAAACGGGCTACTCAGCAGTCTGGGTCAGATATATTTGTATGCTTTGAAGCCCTGAAGACCTTTGATAATTAAACAGTTACTTAGTGCTGTGTCTTTCATAACAGCTTTCTGATAATGGCACTATACTTCACTACTGTTAGTCATGGTTGATGTTACTAATGTCAGATTGTCTTTCTTAATGTCATTTGCATCTAAAAATGTCTGCTGCCTCGTATCTTTTCAAAGCCACTTTAAATACCCCAAAGAAAAAGAAATGGAAGCTGATACAATTAAATTCATACATGCTGTGTTGCTTTGATTGCAAGTCAATGGAATAACATTTGGGCAGATAATCAAGATGGAGATTTGAAAAGCTTGAAACTGTAACACTACATGCATGGGGAAAAAGATCCTGCAGCTGAGAATTGTGATATTAAAATCAAAACAACATAGTTAAAAATAGATTGCACAATCCAGTCAGAACTCTTCTGAGGAAAGATCGTTCTGATATGGTAAGTCTGTTTATGTCTTAATTCCAGCTTTCTTTATTTTGGCCTCCAACATTTCACAAATATAGACCTATTAAGAATAGACTTGAATTCAAAATATTCGTTAAGAATAAATAATTGCAGACAATGATCAAAAGTAAAATCTGATGGATTGTGAAACTAATACAGAATTGTAGTATTTAAGATACCTCATGGAAAAGCGAGAATCTTAACACAGATTTGACAATCCAGACGTACCAGAAATGTCCCATTACAGTGGTTGACGTGATGGGTCAAGACCTGTTTCTAACAACCCCTAGATCATGCATTAACAGTGTAGAATGATTTTGATTTAGTTGCGATTTTATCCACTTTGTAAATTAAAAGAAAATTATATTTTCAGAGAACAGCAAGATAATTATACCTGTTTGTCCATCTATGGAGCATCTCAGCTCTCAAATAGCGTCTGGAAAGACACGTCTGTAATTGCATCCTCTCCAGTGAAATTGTTGTCCTTTTTCCAGTGACTAATTTCTGAACAGCTCAAATAGCAGATAGAGGAAAATGGGAAATGTGTGTTTTCTGTCTTCATGAAATTGTATCTTTTCATCCAGAAATTCTTGTGCTTGCGTTTGATAGTACATGTTTGATAACTTCAGCTCTTAGAATAACATAGTTCCATGTCGAGAGTTAAAGCTGCATTAGAATTCAAAACTATATAAATACTTATAACCTTGGTTATGTGTATAATGAGAAATTAAGTCCATATAAATCAATGTTACACACTGTTCTCTGAATCTATTGACTTAATTTTTCTGGCATCCTTTCCAGAAGTGTCTGTTTCTGACGTCTGATGCATAGCACTACTTAAAGGGTGCCCAGAATTAGAATATAATACTAAAAATCCATGCGCATTTATGAATTTTCATTTTCTCAGCATTATCTTTTTTATACAGAGCTTGTTTATACCATATTATTTAAATTAAGTTACATGAAGTCATGGTTAAGTCCCTAAAATTTTTGACACTGTCTGACAGCAGAGTAGTCTTTTTAGGAGGGGCAAGGACAAAATGAAATGTGTTTCCCTATTTATACCTGTCACCAAGAAAAGAACCACACAGATTCTCATGAAAGAGAAGCATCTTTAGGTAGGCCTTTTCACTGAGTGGAAATATCTATGGTACTTCCATCTGATAGAAGCAGTGGACAGGTGTACTTTTCAGTAGTCACTAAAGTTACATAATGTAGATTTCCTTGAGTCATGCAACCTCTATTGCTGTAAGTTGAGAGAGGGAGCAGTTTTATCAAAAAACAATCCATGGATACTCTTTTAAGATGGTTAACAAATCTTCTGGGGCATAGACCACCCGCCAACAGCAGCTCACCAGAGTCCTCTGTCCTGGGCCAGTTATTCCAGGTGTAGCCCATCTTCTGGTGTATCCTTCCTCACTCAGGGATGAGGTCTTTGGAGCTTCTGTTGGTGTTTCTGTAACAGGATGGTGTTCCTAGCTCCATAACCAAAAAACCTCTCCTTTAGCTTGGGGACCGTCCATGGCAGAGATGACAGATACAATACATTCTTTAAAATATTTTTTGAACCTTTGGCCATGAAGCTACCTGCTTCCACGTTTTGCAGATGCACAGTGTTTGTGATTATTTTTACAAATGTAAATATAGCTGATTTAGTATATTGAAGCAGAGGCAGTAATGGAAGCTCAAAGGCTTGTATATGCTGTTTCCGATTTGAAGCTTGCAGATTTATACATGATGGGCTCAGCAATTAAAAATGGTAATCTTTTAGGGCTAAATTTTGAGTGACAAATTGTAGCCTGTTTTGATAAACTTTGCAAGAAAGCCTTCCAATTTGGATTCTGAAGAAGTTGAAATATACACTATATATGTGTGAGAGAGATTTACTCTGGTTGTTAACAAATGTGTGGAAGGCTTCAGCGATCCAACCGCCTGGTCCATAATTGTAGTCCTTGTATTTATGCATAGACATATAATTAGCTGTCTCAAAGGAGATCTTTTAGTGATATGAATCTCCTTTAGTTATTTAACAAGTTATCTAACACAATTAGACATGCATTCAAATACTTCGAATAGTCCTTACAGCAAAGTATGTGATTATTCAGAAGTACTTAAGGAATGTCTCTTAATATTCTGTATATTAAAACATAGTTTTCATTGCAGTCAATAACATATAAACTAACTATTTTTGTACTAAATAATGTACAATATCATTAGAATTTTTTTTATTTCCATTAACAGAAAACAGATTGGGCAAAAATGCATTATGTATAATAAAATGTCTACATTAGAAACATGAATAGGGACCACAGTTTAGCACCTTAAGTCAGTTTGTTTAAAAAAAATTATTTATGATAGTTAGATTTGTCTACGTGTATCCACCATGATTTGAATGTCTCCCACTTAAATGGTGCAAACCCATTTAGTTATTGCTCCTATTACTCCTATACAATTTGTCCTATCGGCAGTGAATAATTGCAAAGTTAATTACTTTTTTCTTCTTTATGAAGTAGCATCTAAAATTGTGTGAATCTTATCTCCATGTCTTTATTTCTTCAGTTTAATATAATGATTGAATACCTGCACATACTCCACTGCTTATCAAGATGTCAGTCTGATCCCATGATTGTTGGACATTTTTTCATAAGAATTTATGAATTTCCTGCAAAGTTCTACAAATTAATTTTTTTCAATTTTTAAAACTTTGTTCATAAAGTAGGTTGATAAATCATGTTATGAATCTATATTTAACCTTGCCACCTTGCAGACAAAAAGCATGCATATCATTATGTAATTTGTTTTTGTGGGGAATAGATTCCTTTGAATTATAGTAACAAGAACTTTTTTTCCATACTGTTTCCCCCTCTTTCTTCCCCCCCCCCATGTTGCCATGTTGAAAAGTTCTTCACTTTAAGAAATATGTATTTTAAAAGGGTTCAAAATCATGCCACGTGCTTTAAACGTTATCTTCTCCCATCAAGGTCATCTTTTATTAACATTAAAAAATTAAGATATTTTGAACAATTTCTTTAAAATATCCGATACAACATGAATGCCAAATGTTGCATTTTTGAAGCACTTTAAGAGTGACTTTCTTAACATTATGACCATTATACTTAAATTGTGAGGCACTTGCACATTTGTTGGGGCTGAGGTGTCTATAGTATAAGTGAGTTGATTGACAGTTAAGCTGTGAGTTTGCCTATCATGTTATGAGCTTAGTCCAAGAATCTGTCATTGTATCACTACTGTTGGGCATAAGATTGTTTCAAATATCATCCTACCTATTCTCCCTTTCTTTAAAAAGTGCAGTTCTAAATGAATATCGGAGATTAAATATATGTCAGTGTTCTTATCCAAGTAGATGGGTAAAAAAGCAAGCATTTCCAAAGGCTTGACCATATTCAGTCTGCCTGCAGTAATAATCTTAGTTTCTGATAGAAGTGGTACAAGGGATAGAGACATCTTTTGAAAAATCCTGATTTTTGATTTGAATGAAAAACTGGTGCAGCCATATCTGAAGATCATATTGGCATTAAAACTAATGATGAACTGAAGATTTTATAACTGGAACTGTATGAGTTAGTGTTTGAAAATTTCAAGATTAATGCATGGCCTGTATATGGATTTTTCTCTGTTTTCCACCATGTTAAGATTTGAAGTTTTCTTGTGTACCACTTGTTTATCCTATGTCGTTGTGAGATTTCATACATGGATCACATTCCAATAAATGGTATCACTCTGCTCTGTTTAACCGTTATGCTCTAATATTGACCTTATGACTTTAAAAAGTTGCTTATTTACTTCCTGGTAATGCACCTTAATGTAACACTAATTGCCTAGTCTGTATTATAGCTTGTTTTCCTGTATGTATCTATACCAGCAGAAATCTGATAAGCTGATTTAATTTTTATATTGCAAAGCTATAATATGCAAATAAAACTATTTTCATAATGTGATTTTAATTGTGAATATTTGTCTTTCACCTGCATAATAGGCCTTGTATAGAACTAAGACACATGATAAATATGAGATTCTGCAGATGCTGGAAATCCAAAGGTTGACACTCAAAAGCTAGTGGTACTCAACAGGTCAGACAACATGTATGGAGATGAATAAACAGTTGATGTTTCGGTCTGACACTCTTCACAAGGACTTATTCCTTTTTACATGTTGCCTCATCTGCTGATTTCCTCCACTATTTTGTGTGTGTCACTCTTGAGTTTCCAACATCTGCAGAATTTCTTAGAAATAATTTGCTGTTGGGTTAATGAGCTTCAGATAAATATACATATTCATCTGAAATGTATATGTATAATGTAGCTGGAAATTGTATATCAATTCTTTACATTTAGCCCAAGCTCATCCTTTAATGCCATACCTTCCTGAAAAACTGCTGACTGGTTTTGCAACGTATCTTTTTGCACCATTGCTTTCTGTTGAATTTGACTGAATTGCAGAATGTGGCCTTAAAACATTGCTGGAACTCCAGTGCATTATGAAGAAGACAACTTCATCAACTTTATAGAAGCATAAATTACTGTTGGATGTCTTGTATTAATCAGATTTAACAAGTTCTTCAAGAACTGCCAGGTCCCTTAGGCAACAGAACTTTACAGTGTGTGACAGGTTTCAAATTCAGCCATGTGTTTTGTCTCCTTATTGGAGACTGGAAATGAAGAGTTGAGATGTACTTCTGAAAAAGTCTTCATTCCAATATGATTCTCGGTATTATGCTTAAATGACTTATGATTTTCTATATCATGCTACATTTTTTAAAATCCTAATACTATTTCTTAAATCCTTAGGCTGGTGGTTATACATAGTAAGATTAAATTTGACCCTAGCCAGTGAGATGTCTGTTGTGTAACAGTAGTGATTATGCACATGATATGAGATCTCAGTAAGTGAATTTCTGGCCTCGGTGGGTTTATTTAGTTCAGGGAACTTCAAAACTTTATTTGGTGATTTGAAATGTTAATCCGGCAGCACAGGTATCATAGTTCCATGGTAGACCACCTTAAGAAAGCCTCTTGTGTTGTTTTTAAGTGAAACAAAATGTGAACTGAAAACCTCAGCTAAGACCTTTGACAGCAAAGGACAGTACTGTACTGTAGCAGGCTCTAATGACTAGGATATTAGGTTAAACGTTAAAACAGTAGAGTGCCAGCAGATGGGGTTAATTATGGTCCGAATGGACATGCTGCGTGGAATGGGCTGGCACCCTGAGGATTAGCTCTGTGACAAAAGGTACAGTGGCAGATTTGCTGGCGATGCATAGATCAAGAGGGAGGTTATAAGGAGGATAAAAAGGCGACAGAGACAACTGGAGCATAAGTAACACAAGTCATTTAAGCATAATACCGAGAATCAATCCTCGTTCGTTGCCCAGCTGATCCCCTAGTGGGCTCAACCACGAGCTGCTCTAAAAAGCCATCTTGTAGACATTCTAGGAATACCCTTTATTGGAATCCAGCATCAACCTGATTTTCCCAATCTGCCTGCATATTGAAACCCCCCATGACTATCGTAACATTGCCCTTTTGGCATGCATTTTCTACCTTCTGTTGTAATTTGTAGACTACATCCTTACTACAGTTTGGCAGACAGTACACAATTCCTATCAGGGTCTTTTTACCCTTGCAGTTCCTTGGATCTATCCACAATGATTCAACACCTTTGACCCCATGTCACCTCTTTCTAAAGTTTTGATTTAATCTTTTACCAACAGAGCAATATCACCTCCTCTACCTCTCTGTCCTTTTGATACAATGTGTATCCTTGGACATTAAATTCCCAGCTATAACCTACTTTCAGCCATGATTCAGTGATACCTATAACAATGTACATGCAAATGTGCTGCAAGTTCATCTACTTCACTCCACGCACATTCAAACATACTGTAACACCTTCAGTCCTGTATCCACCCTTTTTGATTTTGTTGCCTTTCATGTTGCAACTCATCCTGTTGACTGCAATTGTGCCCTATAACCAGCCTCTCATTATCATTGCCTCTGTTTGTAAACCAGCTACCTCATCTTTAGCACTATCATCGGCCTTTCCTACGATACTTCTTGCATTGAAATATATGCAGCTCAGGACACTGATTGCAACATGCTCAACCTTTTGATTCCTAACTTTGCCTGAGGTCTTACCAACATCTGCCTCCAGAACCTTTCCATTAACTGTTCTGGCACTCTGATTCCCATTGCCCTGCAACTCTAGTTTAAACCCCACCGTACAGCATCAACAAACCTTCCTGCTAGGATATTATGTCCCCCTAAAGTTCAGGTGCAAACTGTCCCTTCTGTACAGGTCCCACCTTCCCTGGAAGAGAACCCAATGATCCAAAAATCTTATGTCCTCCCTCCTACACCAACTCCTTAGACAGGTATTAAATTGTACAATCTTCCCAGTTCTGGCCTCACTAGCACATGGCATGTGTAGCAATTCTGAGGGCACAATCCTGGTGGTCCTGCTCTCTAACTTAGCATCTAAGTCCCTATGAAAAACCTCCAGGTTAAGAATCTTGGTTGCAAGAAGGCCAGGACTAGCAGCTCAATACTCTGGGGTTCTGTTGGTTTAGATTTGATAGAATGGTAGGGATTAAAGGGAAAGGGTGGCATTACCAGTCAGGGAAAATGTCATGGCAGTGCTCAGACTGGAGAGCTTGTCTGGTGAGGTTTTATGGATAGAACTGTGGGATAAGAAAGGTATGACCATTTAATGGGATTATATTATAGACCACCCAAGTCAGGGGGATTCAGAGGAACAAATTTGCCCATTGGGTCTGCTCTGTCATTGAATCATGGCTGATCCTCCTCAGTCCCACTCTCCCTGTAACCTTTGATACCATGTCCAATCAATAACCTACCAAGCTCTGCCTTAAATACACCCAACAACCTGCATGTGGCAATAAATTCCACAAATTCATCACCCTCTGGCTAAAGAAATTTCCTCACACATCTGTTTTACATGGACAGCCCTCTATCCTGAGGCTGTGCTGTCTTGTCTTAAAATCCTCCACCATGGGAAACACCCCTACCACTTCTAGGCCTTTCAACGTTCAAAGGGTTTCAATGAGATCCCCCATCATTCTACCAAATTCCAGCAAATACAAATGCAGAGCTATCAAATGTTCTTCGTATGATAACCCTTTCATTCCTGGAATCATCCTTGTGAACCTCCTCTGAACCCTCTCCAATGCCAGCACATCTTTTCTTAGATGAGGAGCACAAAACTCAAGGTGAGGCCTTGCCAGAGCTTTATAAAGCCTCCGCATCACATCTTTGCTCTTGTATCCTAGACTTCTTGAAAGGAATACCAACATTGCATTTACCTCCTTCACCACGGACTCTACCTGAAAGTTAACCTTTAGGGTGTTCTGCACAAGGGCTCCCAAGTCCCTTTGCATCTCAGATTTTTGGATCTTCTCTCTGCACATTTATTTCTACTACCAAAGAGCATGACCATGCATTTTCCAACATTGTATTTCTTTTGCCACTTTTTGGCCCATTCCCCATATCTATCTAAGTTCTTCTGCAGCCTACCTGTTTCCTCAACACTACCTGCCCCTCCACCAAACTTCATATCACCTGCAAACTTGGCAACAAAGCCATCTATTCCATCATCTAAATCGTTGATATACAGCATAAGAAAAGGTGGTTTCAACACTAACCCCTGCGGAACACCACTATTCACTGGCAGCCAATCAGAAAAGGATCTTTTTATTCCTACACACTGTATCCTACCAATCAGTCAATGCTCTAACCGTGCCAAGAACTTTCATGTAATACCATGGCCTCTTAACTTGGTAAGCAGTGTCATGTGTGGCATCTTGTCAAAGGCCTTCTGAAAGTCCTAATATACAACATCCACTGTATCCCCTTTATCTATCCTACTTGTAATCTCCTCAAAAGAATTCCAACAGGTTTGTCAGGCAAGATTTTCTCTTAAGGAAACCATGCTGACTTTGTCCTATGTCACCAAGTACTCCATAACCTCATCCCTAACAATTGATTCTAACATCTTCTCAACGATTGAGGTCAAGCTAACTGGTCTATAATTTCCTTTCTGCTGCTTTCCTCCTTTCTTAAAGAGTGGAGTGATATTTGCAATTTTCCAGTCCACAGACACCATGTCAGAGTCTAATGATTTTTGAAAGATCAATACGAATGCCTCCACAATCTCTACCACTACCTCTTTCAGAAACCTAAGTGCAGTCCATCTGGTCCAGGTGACTTTAGGTCTTTCAGCTTTTTGAGCGCCTTCTCTCTTGTAATAGTAACTTCACTTGCTTCTCCCTCACACCCTTCAGGGTCGGGCACACTGCTAGTGTCTTCCACAGTGAAGACTGATACAAAATACTCATTTAGTTAATCTGCCATCTCCTTGCCCCGTTATTATTTCTCCGGCCTCATTTTCTAGCGGTTCCATATCCACTCTCATCTCTTTTTTTACATAATTGAGAAAGCTCTTGCTATCCACTTTGATATTGTTTGCTAGCTTGCTTTCATATTTCATCTTTTCCCTCCAAATGATTATTTTAGTTGCTCTCTGTAGGTTTTTAAAAGCTTCCCAACCCTCTGTCTTCCCACTAATTTTTGCTTAGTTGTATGCCCTCTCTTTTGCTTTTACATTAGTTTTGGCTTCCCTTGTCTACCACAGTTGTACTATTTTGCCATTTGAGTATTTCTTAGTTTTTGGAATGTATCTATCCTGCACCTTCCTCATTTTTCACAGAAACTCACACCATTGCTGCTCTGCTGTCATCCCTGCCAGCATCTCCTTTCAAATTGCTTTGGCCAATTCCTCTCTCATACCACTGTAATATTTTAAAGGAAGAAGGATCCTAAAGGCAAGATGATACAACCATGGCTTACAAGAGAAGTCAAAGCCAACATAAAAGCCAAAAAGAAGGCATATAATAGAGCAAAAATTAGTGGGAAGTTAAAATCAACAGAAGGCAACTAAAAAGTCATTAAGAAGGTAAAGATGGAATATGAAAGTAAGCTAGCTAATAATCTGAAAGAGGATACCAAAAGTTTCTTCAGATACATAAAGTGTAAAAGAAGCGAGAGTGGATAAAGGACTGCTGGAAAACGATGTTGGAGAGGTAGTAATGGGAGACAAGGAAATGGCGGATGAACTGAATAAGTATTTTGCACCAGTCTTCACTGCCGAAGACACTAGCAGTTTAGTGGAAGTTCCAGGTGTCAGGGGGCATGAAGAGTGAAGTTACCATAATGAGAGAGAAGGTTTTTGGGAAACTGAAATGTCTGAAGGGAAATAAGTCACCTGGATCAGATGGTGTACACCCCAGGGTTCTGAGAGAGGTAGCTGAAGAGATTTTGGAGGTATTAGTAATACCTTTCAAGAATCATTAGATTCTGGAATGGTTCCGGAAGACTGGAAAAGTGCAAATGTCACTCCTCTCTTCAAGAAGGGAGAGAGGAAAATATAGGCCAGTTATTCTGACATCAGTGGTTGGGAAGATGTTGGAGTCAATTATCAAGGATGACGTTTTGGGGTAGTTGGAAGCAAAAGATGAATTAGGCTGTAGTCAGTGTGGTTTACTCAAGGGAAAATCTTGCCTGAAAAATTTGTTGGAATTCTTGGACGAAATAACAAGCAGGATAGACAAAGGAGAATCAATGGATGTTGTGTACTTGGATTTTCAGAAGGCCTTTGACAAGATGCCACACATGAGGCTGCTTAACAAGCTGCGAACCCATGGTAATACAGGAAATACTCTAGCATGGATAAAACAGTGGCTGATTGGCAGGAAGGAAAGAGTGGGAATAAAGGGAGCCTTTTCTGGTTGGCTGCTAGTGGCTAGTAGTGTTCCACAGGGGTCTGTGTTGGGATCGATTCCTTTTACATAATATGTCAATGATTTGAATGATGGAATTGATGTATTTGTTGCAAATTTTGCAGACCATATGAAGATAAGGTGGAGGGGCAGGTAGTTTTGAAGAGGTAGAGAGCCCACAGAAGACTGAGACAGATTCAGAGAATGGGCAAAGAACTAGCAGCAGGAGTATAGTGTCAGGATGTGTATTCATGCACTTGGTAGAAGAAATGAAAGGATTGGACTATTTTCTAAATTGAGAGAAAAATTGAAAAAATGGAGGTGCAAAGGGATTTCTGAGTCCTTGTGCAGGATTCCCTAAAGGTTATTTTGCAGTTTGAGTCTGTGGTGAGGAAGGCAAATGCAATGTTAGCATTAATTTCAAGACTAGAATACCAAAGCAAGGGTGTAATGTTGAGACTTTATAAAGCACTGGTGAGGCCTCACTTGGAGTATTGTGAGCAGTTTTGGGCCCCTTATCTTAGAAAGGATGTGGTGAAATTGGGGCGGGTTCAAAGGAGGTTCACAAAAATATCCCAGGATTGAAAGGCTTGTCAGATGAAGAGTGTTTGATGGCTCTGGGCCTGTATTCACTGTAATTCAGAAAAATGATGGGTGACCTCATTGAATCCTATCAAATGGTGAAAGGCCTTGATAGAATGGATATGAAGAGGATGTTCCTATGGTTGAAGAGTCTTAGACAAGAAGACAAAGCCTCAGAATAGAGGGGCATCCTTTTAAGGTGACGATGAGGAGGAATTTCTTTAGCCGGAGAGTTGTGACTCTGGAATTCTTTGCAACCGGCAGCTGTTGGAGGCCAAGTTTTTATGTATAGTTAAGGCAAAGGTTGATAGATTCTTGAACAATCAGGACATGAAGGGATATGGGGAGAAGGCAGGTGGTTGAGTCTGAGGAAAATTGGATCAGCCATGATGAAATGGCAGAACAAATGGACTAATTCTGCTCCTATATCATAAGGTTGTAAGGTCTTAATTAGTAATGGCATCAAAGATTATGTGAAGAAGCCAGAATAGGGAGAGGGAAAATAAGTCAACTATGACCGAATAGTGGATCAGACTCAATGTGCCGGTTGGCCTAATTCTGCCCCTGTGTTTCAAGGAATACGGAATATGATAGTAGTCTATTTAGGAGAGAAACAAGTATATTGGAAGCCGTTCCAGAGTTTATGAAACTGATACCTGGAACTGAACGTTGCCTTAGAAAGGTTGGACAGGCTCAAATCGTATTCACAGGAGTTTAGGAAACTGAGGCACTTGTTTCTACCACACAAGAGGAATGTCAACAGGATGTTTCCTTCTGGAGAGGTATTTAGAATTGGGAAGTCACTTCCTGGGGGCGGGGAGGAAACTTCATTTCCATCTATCTCAAATGACTGGCCAGTTATTTTTCTTTTAAATATATTTTCCTTTAGTGGGTTACAAGAGTTTGCATACAGAGTGGTGAATGCAGTCTTTGAATTTATAGTCATAGAATCATAGACCACACTACAGCATAGAAATAGGCCCTTCAGCCCATCTAGTCCATGCTGAATTAACAATCTGCCTAGTCCCATCAACCTGCATCTGGACTATAGCCTTCCATACACCTCCCATCCATGTAGCTGTCCAAATTTTTCTTAAACATTGAAATTGAACCCACATCCACTTCCGCTGATACATTCGCCCCACACTCTCATCACCCTCTGAGTGAAGAAGACCCCTCTCATTTACGGTAAGGCAGTTAAGTAGACTCACAGTCGGTAAGGGGCAGAAGCTGTCAGGGGTGGACAGGAGTACAGACTGGAGGGTGCAACCAGTTCACCATCATCGTCCTGAGCAGACTGAAGTGACTTAAGCACCAACTTCCAATTTGTGTGTTTGTATGACACAAGTGCTAGTTTAAAGCAAAAGCAGCAAGTAAAATCAACATCTTTAAAATGAAATGCAGTTTGAAATATTGAGAATCTAGGAATAGTGGAACTGAATCAATTTAAGAGAATTTCTGACTGAGGCTTGAAAATTACAGAGTGAACTGTGAGTGACATGGGAGCAGAATTAGGCCATTCGTCCCATTGAGTCTGCTCCGCCATTCCATCATGGCTGATTTATTATCCCTCTCAACCCCATTCTCCTGACTTCTCCCATAACCTTTTGACACCATGACTAATCAAGAAACTATCAACTTCTGCTTTAAATATACCGAATGACTTGGCATCCACAACCAACTGTGCAAATGAATTCCACAAATTCACCACCCTCTGGCTAAAGAAATTCGTCTTCACTTCTATTTTAAATGGATGTCCCTCTATTGTGAGGTCCTTTCCACGTCCACTCTATCTAGGGCTTTCAGTATTCAATAGGTTTCAATAAGATCGCAATGGGTTTCAATGAGGTACATTACAAAAACATACAACTTGCTGCTGTTTGTAGTTCCTTTGTGATCTGAATAAATTTATGATGATCAACTAAATTATTTTGTTAATATAAGCAAAGTGTTCTTAAATTAGAAAAGAATATTCATTTTAATTTTAAATATAAGAATTTTAACAGCAGTTATGTAAAAAAAACCCACTATTTTTGCCAGGTGGCGGACATTTTTTGCAGGATTTGCTTGAGAACCACGGGCAAGGATAAATATCTCCTCACATGCATCTTCCATTACAATTGTGTTTAGCTGTAGTAAGGTTTTGTGCCTGTGATGAAGTTTAAAAAATATTGAGCGGCATCACACACAAAATGCTGGAGCAACTCTGCAGGCCAGGCAACCTCTGTGGAAGAGAGTAAACAGTCGACATTTCAGGCCGAGACCCTTCATCTGGACTGGAGAAAAAATTGAGAAGTCAGAGCAGGAGGTGGGATGGAGAAGCAGAATTTACAATGTTCCGATCGGTTTTAAATCTCCAACACCACCCAAGTTGTTGAGCATTTCTGTTGTATTGAATGTTGATTATTAAATGGAAATTTTATTGAGATATACAAAGTTATAAGGGGTATAGATGCAAGCAGGCTTTTTCCACTGAGGTTGGGTGAGACTACACAAGAGGTCGTGGGTTAAGGGCAAAAAGTGAAAAGTTTAAGGGGAACATGAGGGGAAACTTCTTCACTCTGAGAACTGTGAGAGTGTGGAAGTGTGTGTGTGTGAGCTCGATTTCAACACTTAAGCGAAGTTTGGATAGGTACATGGATCACAGGTGTATGTATGGCTATCGTCCCTGTGCAGGTCGACGGGAGTAGAAAGGTATGGAATGAACCAGATGGGCCAAAGGGCCTGCTTCGCTGCCCTACTTTCTATGACTCTATGTGAAGTTCAAGTTTGTCTTGGATAGGCTGGGTGAGTGGGCAGATACTTGGCAGATGACATTTAATGTGAATAAGTGTGAGGTTATCCACTTGGGAGTAAGAACAGGAAGGCAGATTATTATCTGAATGGTGTAGAGTTAGGTAAGGGAGAAATACAAAGAGAGCTAGGAGTCCTTGTTCATCAGTCACTGAAGGTGAATGAGCAAGTGCAGCAGGCAGTGAAGAAGGCTAATGGAATGTTGGCCTTTATTACAAAGGGAATTGAGTACAAGAGCAAGGAAATCCTCTTGCATTTGTACAGAGCCCTGGTGAGACCACACCTGGAGTATTGTGCACAGTTTTGGTCTCCAGGGTTAAGGAAGGACATCCTGGCTGTAGAGGAAGTGCAGCGTAGATTCACGAGGTTCATTCCTGGGATGTCTGGACTGTCTTATGCAGAGAGGTTAGAGAGACTGGGCTTGTACACGCTGGAATTAAGGAGATTGAGAGGGGATCTGATTGAAACATATAAGATTATTAAGGGATTGGACAAGATAGAGGCAGGAAATATGTTCCAGATGCTAGAAGAGTCCAGTACCAGAGGGCATGGTTTGAGAATAAGGGGTAGGTCATTTAGGACAGAGTTAAGGAAAAACTTCTTCTCCCAGAGCGTTGTGGGGGTCTGGAATGCACTGCCTCGGAAGGTAGTGGAGGCCAATTCTCTGGATGCTTTCAAGAAGGAGCTAAATAGGTATCTTATGGATAGGGGAATCAAGGGATATGGGGACAAGGCAGGAACTGGGTATTGATAGTAGTTGATCAGCCATGATCTCAAAATGGCGGTGCAGGCTCAAAGGGCCAAATGGTCTACTTCTGCACCTATTGTCTATTGTCTTTCACCCATACACAAGAATACAAACCAAACAAAACAGCATTCCTCTGGGGCCAAGTTGCGAAACACAGAAACAGTCACACACAGCACATATAATTACAAAAGCAGAAAAAAATAGTTATATAAAAAATAAAATAGCCCAGAATGTTGAATGGCATGGCCTGTAGATTGATGGTGCATGGGATGTTGCCCTGGAGCCATGTTTCTGCAAGAACAAATCCACAACAGTTTCTCATTGCCCGTAAGGCAGTTGCAGGTAAATGCAACCCATTTAATCTCCTACCAAGCAAACACTGAAGGGCAGTACCACCAGGAGGGGCTGGCCCTCATACCAGCATAGAATCCAGTGGCACACAGCCAGTTCTGGCATCTCCTTCCCTGGTGCAACCCCGAGGCACAAGGGCCTGGTCTGCAGAACAACTGAGGCTACGCAGCTCGAGCAGTTTCCCCAGTTCCAAGAAACCACCATCGATAGAAAAACAAGACTTATCGGTATTTACAGATGCAACAGTATGTTAATAGGATGGTTAAAATGTAACCAAGGCAAGTACATGTCTGACAGAGCTATTTAGAAAAGCATATAATTCAATGGTAGTAGAATCATTTCAAGCGTGTATAAGGGCTTGTCAAATCTTAAAACACATTCAACTTCATACATTAAAACAAAATGGGAGAAGGAGGGATAATTATATCTGAGGAAGAATGGAAAATAATATGGAGGTATCAATGGAAGTGTACCTGTCCACAGAAATGGAGAGAGTTCAGGTGGAAAAACTTGTTAAGATATTTTATTACACCCTCTCAGAAATCCCGTTATGATAGTAACATCCCTGTTTGCTGGAGAAGTTGTGGAAAACAAAAAGCAAACCATTATCATATTTTCTGGGAATGCCCCATTATCAAAGACTGTTGGAGTGGGATACATAATGCCTTACGAGACATCTTTAAATGTGAAATACCCTTAGAGAGTAAGACCATATATTTTAGGTATATACCTCAAGAATGGTTGAAAAGAGATAAATATTTAATGAATATACTGCTGGTGGCTGGTAAGAAGGCCCTTACCAGGAAATGGTTATCACAGGAGAGCCCAACTTTAAATGCATGGATGGAAATTACAATGGACATTTACAAAATGGAGAAGATAATAGCATCTGTTAATCATAAGTTGGAACAATTTGATTCATACTGGGGAAAATAGTTTAACTACATAACACCTCATGGGCCTGATTTTATTCTCACAAATCAATATGTTGTAAAAAAAAAATACCACTCCCTACTTGTACACTTTTCTTATTTCAATTGTTCTTTCTCATCTCCTTTCTATAAGTGTACACCTCAGATAATTATTATGTGGAGATTTGTGACAAATATGATTATGTGATATATATGTACAGTATCTGGTTGGCGCGTGGCCTAGTGGGCAAGGCATCAGACTAGTAACCTGAAGGTCACTGGTTCGAGCCTCAGCTGAGGCAGCGTGTTTGTGTCCTTGAGCAAGGCACTTAACAACACACTGCTCTGCGACGTCACTGGTGCCAAGCTGCATGGGTCCTAGTGCCCTTCCCTTGGACAACATCGGTGGCATGGAGAGGGGAAGGCCTGCAGCTTGGGCAACTGCCGGTCTCCCATACAACCCTGCCCAGGCCTGCACCCTGGAAACTCCAGGCGCAGATCCATGGTCTCTCGAGACTGACAGATGCCACCACCACAGTATCTGAAACACATCTTATGGAAATGTTTGTTTGATGATAAATTTCAATAAAAAATAAATTACAAAAAAAAAAGAAACCACCATTGAGCTGCAGTGGTAACACCTCCTTTCTCTGCCAGACTGAGTAACTCCAGCACTGCATTTTGTGTAAAATGAGACACCACCGTAGATAGAGACCTGTGACTGTATATAATCAGTTCTCTCAGAACCCGTGATTGTGACGCTGGTGCTCTCATTTAGAAAACCTGTTGCAGTGTACAACTCTGCAGCTGACCAGGTTAACCACATGCTAATATTGGACACATCTGTATCCGGAAGAACACACAAAATTGTGGAGGAACTCTACAGGACAGGCAGCATATATGCAGCAGTATAAATAGTTGATGTTTTAGGTGAGACCCTGCCTCCCTCACCTAGTTTCACTTATCACCATCCAGCTAGAACTTCAATTCTTCACCCCCCCCCCCCCTCCCACCTCCACTTCTTGGTCTGGCTTCTGCCCCTTTCTTTCCAGTCCTGACGAAGGGTCTTGGCCCGAAATGTTGATCATTATTCCCCTCCGTAGATGCTGCCTGACCTGCTGACTGCTTCCAGCATTTTGCGTGTGTTGTTCCAGACTTCCAGCATCTCATGTGTTCTATGGTAGGAAGAAATGTTAGAAAGATTAGTGCCTATTAGATGGTAATATGCATCCCTAGAGCCTTAAATTATGTATCCCTGGAAGCTATTGGAAGAAAGGGAGGATATTGTTGGGCTTTTCAAGGAGCTATTTTTCCAAGGCAAGGCTCCAGAAGACTAGAGAATAACTTGTGATGTCTCCTTGTTCAGAGAGGGCAGGATGGATAACCCTGAGAACTGCAGGCCAGTGAGCCTTACACCAGTGACAGGATTTACCTTCACTTCGACAGGCAGGGAATGAAGCCAGCACGGTTTTATGCTGGCGATCATGTCAGATGTGGTTTATACGGGCCTCAGGAAAGCTTTTGACACAAGAGAGCCAAGGTATTTATTTATTTAGAGCAGGGGTTCCCAACCTTTTTTTATGCCATGGACCACAGTCCGTGGTCACCAGGTCGGAAACCCTTGCATGGACCAGGCCCTTTGAGGCAGCGACTCACTGATTTAACCCCAGCCTCGTACAGTGACAATTAACCTACCAACCAGTAGTTCTCTGGACTGTGTGAGGACAGCAACACATACACATGAGAAGGACTGTACAAACCTGGAATTGAACGCTGCGAACGTAACAGCACAGCGCGAAACAATGTACCACCACAGCGCCCAGACTGTTGGCAAACTGCACCCAAAATCGGCTCAGTGACGGGAGGCAGAGGGTGTTACACACCTCCAGCCTAAAGAACAGGCGGCGCGCTGCAGGGATTGACGCTGCCCATCATAGACGTCAGTGAATCGGACAGGGAAGTAGGTCGTCTGATTAGAACGTTTGCTGATGACACGATAGTTCAAGTTCCGGGGGCGGTCAACATCTCTGAGGATCTGCCAGTGACAGTGGTTATACTTCATTAGGAGTTTGAGGAGATTTGGTATTTCAGCAAAGGCACTCACAACTTTCTACAGATGTACCGTGGGGAGCACTCTGACTGGTTGCATCAGCATCTGGTATGGAGGGGCCACTGCACAGCACTGGAAAAAGTTACAAGGTCAGCCAGCTCCAGCACGGACTCCCCCGCATCGAGCATACCTTCAGAAGGCGATGCCTCAAAAAGGCAGCATATATCATTGAGGATCCCCACCACCTAGGACATGCCCTCTTCTCATTGCTACTACAGTAGCTCACACAAAATGCTAGAGGAACTCAGCAGGTCAGGCAGCATCAATGAAAATTAATAAACAGTCAATGCTGACTTTGGCACTGGAGAGACCTGACCTGGAGAATTGAAGAGCAGTTTTGGGGCCCCTTATTTAAGAAAGATGTGCTGAGAGGGTTTGGAGAAGGTTCATGAGAATGAAAGGGTTATCGGATGAGCAGTGATAGATGGTTCTGGGCCTGTAGGTGCTGGAATTTAGAGGAAGGAGAAAGGATCTCACTGAAACCTACCTAATGTTGAAAGGCCTAGATAGTGAATGTGAAGAGAATGTTTCCTTTGGTGGGGGAATTTAAATATTAAAACCAAGTCTGTTCTATGAACTGGAAAGGCTTTACAATATAAATTGTGTATTTTTGCTTTACTGATCTCTGTAATGCGTGTGTGGAGCAACCTGGGAATTTTTCAATTGTTAAATTTATAGGTTGCACTCATCTTCATTCTAGCTGCAAATTTGCACAATAAGGGGTTCCTCTACTTGGGCAGTGAAGGATTTAAAGGCATGATATCACTTGTTTCCTCAACACAATGAGATTTGAATGGAGACATTAATCATGAAGCTGAGATTTGATTGAGGTGTACAAAATCATGAGGGGTATAGATAGGGTAAATTTTCCAGGCTTTTTCCACTGAGGTTGGATGAGACTAGAGGTAGAGGTCATTTTTAAAGGGGAGCATGAGGGGAAGCTTGAGTGTATGGAATGAGCTGCCAGTGGATGAGGGGTATGGAGGACTATGGTGCCAGTTGAGGGTGATTGGAGTTGGCTGATTAATAGATTGGCATGAACTAGATGGGCGGAAGGGTCTGTTTCTGCGCTGCAATGCTCTATAACTATTGAATCTATCAATAGATCTGTTTTAGTGGCATTCACTTCCATCACTACTCTCCTTTGCTTTCTGTATCCATGGCTAGGACTTCACCAGAAAGAATCCTCCCTGATCACTGTCCTTCCTCTTGCTGAATTATCTGCACTTTTGATTCATTTAAGCTCTTGATTAATAACTCCAAAGTGAATGAAATCAGTTTCCCCCAAATCCTCGAATTTCATTGCACAAAAATGGCCCTTTTTAACCCAAGTTCTCTGATGAGCCATTTCTGTGCTGTACAACTTGTAAAATTTAACTAATTTATTTTTATTTATATTTTATTTAGAGATACGGCGCAGAATAGGCCCCAAATGGCCGGACAAGCCACATCACCCAGCAACCTGCATATTTAACCCTAGCCTAACCACAGGACAATTTGCAATGACCAATTAACCTACTAACTGGTAAGTCTTGAAACCGTCACGGTCACAGGTAAATGGAAGGAAACGCACACGGTCATGGGGAGAACGTACAAACACCTTGCAGAGGACATCAGAACTGAACCCTAAAGGCTGACAACCTGAGCTGTAATAGTATCGTGCTAACCACTACACTACTGTGGCGCCCCCTAATGACAATAATCATGGCCAGAAATATGGTTTTTGCAACTGCATTAATTTATCTATCCAGGTTTATAACCATTTGGAAATAAAAGCAAGAGTAGCACTTGGTACAAATATTGTTTGAGAGCTTTAAGTTCGATTGCCTTGTGAAGAAATTTGGTTTCCAAAACTGTGATCTGCAGTATCTATAATCTGTTTTGCTTGGCATGTCCAATAAAAGCCCAAGTTAACTAAAAGAAAATGTAGTTATCTTTCTTTTTAATAAAAAGACTAATTATGAAAAGGTCTCGGCCCTCTTTATTCCTTTCCATTGATGTGCCTGAGCAGCTGAGATCCCCCAGCAGTTTGTGTATATTATTATGAATGCGATTATATGTTGGCTATTTTCCTTCCTGGGTACTTTCCGCATTTTGCAAAGTAATCACAATCAGTAACATAGTTGTAGGTTTCAATGAGGAAAAAAATATTTTGCTAAGTTCGACAGTCTCAGCATGTATCAGTGTTACTGTGATGCATCATGAAGTGCTTAGAAATGTCGATGGAAGCTAACTCAAAGGAAGGGCAAAACTGGACAGAGAGAACAACAATCTATTTCTTTCAGAGTTACAGGAAGTAAAAAGTGGCATTAAGATTTCATGTTGAATAAAATTTGTAAAATTATTAGATAAGATTCTTGGTGAGTGGACAAGTGAAACTTTACAGCCACCAATGCAATCATCAGCCTCTTCCCCTCCACCATCAGACTTCTGAATGTTGAACCCATGGACGCTACCTCACTGTTTTGCTCTCTTTTTGCATTACTTATTTAACTTAATTTTTAATATATATTTCTTACTGTATTTTATAAAAAAATTTTATTATGTACTGCTGCTGCAAAACAACAAATTTCATGGCACATGCCAGTGATATTAAACCTGACTCTGATTAACTGCCTAAAGCAGTATTTTGCTAACTTTTGATATATTCAACCAGTGCTTCCAAATTATTTCAAATTTCATTTTTTTAAAAAAAATAGTTTGCTATCCAAGCCTGTGTGTTGATACTGCTGAGACGACAGGCCATAAATCTTCAGCACATGACTTGATCATACTACTGATGAGACGTTACAGTAGTTGCCTTTTCTATTTAGAGTTAGGGTGCAGATCAAACCCGTCAGGAGCTTCGAGCTACACTGCACAGAAACCCCAGCCTAATCACAGGACAATTTACAACGGCCAATTAATCTACTAACCCGTACGTCTTTGGACTATGGAATCCGAAGCACCCGGTAAAACCCAACACGTTCCTGGGGAGAACGTACCAGACAGTACCAGAATTGAACTCTGAACCCCAGAACATCCCAAACTGTAACATTGTCACGCTAAGCACTGCGCTAGCGTGGCACCCACTTAACACCGAGTGGAGTTAATTATGTAGAAAATAAGATTGTATTCCCTTTTAAGAAAGGTATGCAAATTGTGGTCCCCGAGGGATAATTTCAAAAGCAAAGAGCTTGTCACATGTGAGGGAAGTAAGTTTATTCATTCATTGCTTTGATATCCAAACATTGTTGACATTGCCATTTTTACTGACCCTTGAGCCTATGGTGACCCTCACTGACCCATGATGAACTGGAGTCTATTTGCATTTCCTCACCGCCATCTCAAATCAAGGACAGACCGATTAGGATCCAACCTTGATTTGACAAATTTGAAAATTCTGGAACCGCTCACAGGCCACGTAGTCTCTCGAAAGTAATAACTAGTTAAGTCAAGTCGATGTGGCCCAGATCTGACATATGTAGATTTGACAAGTGGTGAGAGTGACACAGGCCATTTGTACTCTTCTAGTATCAAACCAGCTCTTCACCTTTGCCTTGGATACACTGGCTCCAAATCTACATGGTCGGCAAGTTTGGACCGAGCTTGCTTCAACACTCAACTGGGAAAATGAAATCCTAACTCTGCCATGCACGGTCCCAAGCCCGACTGCAAAAGGAGGAGGGTTGGGCATGGAGCTAGCAACCCCTTCCCATAAAAACCTGGAGATACAAAAATGCTAAAAGACCTCACCCCTGGGAGAAGGATTTTCGATGGGCTACACTTGGAAAGACCGAAAGAGTGGTCCAGGACAGTGGACTCTGACGAGCTGCTCTCAGCAGCCTATGCCTCAGTTGGAGTGATGGGCTTAAGAAAAAGAAGAAGCAGAAATAAAATCTTGCCCTTATAGATCCAGTTGACACACTGTCCATGTTGAGAGTGCTATGGAGATATACCATACCTGAGGTATTTACACATATCCAGTTACAAAGTGGGTGACTGGGAAGTTTTGAACACATTACCCGAAAATGACATTAAGTACCTGTAGTTGCCAGAGAACTTGTTCAGTTTATTCCAAGACCATTCAAACCTAAAATGTAACTTGCTTCCAGTTTAACAGTCACCTTGCTTTCTGCAGTGTTACAGCAACCAAGTTTGGAGTTTCAGATCTGCAGAGCACATCGTTTCCCACAATGGTGGGATGTTGCACGTCACAGTGATATTCCACTGAAGAGAAACTGCACTACAACTAGATCAAGCAGGTTTTCTGGTCTCATTCTCTGAAGTAGATCTCCCACTTCTGGTGAACTCAGAATGAAACTAGAGTTGTTCAAGTTCTATTAAGACCAAGGCTGGATTCACTTTTAGGGAATTAAATCCACACTGACTAATTCAGGGGCTCCCAACCTTTTGTATGCCATTGACCCCTCCCATTAATCAAGGGGCCCATGGGCCTCAGGTTGGCAACCCCCAGGGATAATTGGTTATATTTGTAATTGACAGGGAAGTTTTAAAGGAAATATCAATGACACAATCAGAACAGATCAAGTGGATCAACAAACTTATAATATGTTGTTTGGTAGAGTAACAGATTGAGATGAAATTCAGAAACATATAATAATGAATTCTCTCTGATTATTACTAAATATATAAATTATCCAAAAAAAAAAATCACAACCCATGCTTTAGTATTTAATGTGATTGAACACAGCTCAAATTTAAACTAAATCAATGACCCCAGTGTAAAGCTACTGTAGGATTCCTGGGAAACCAAAACAAAAAGGCTCAGCCCCACAAGGAAGTGAAATTCATGGACAGCTTTGTCTACATAGCTGTTCAGCGATCACTGCTAGATTACGCATCTGCAGTAACTCTTACCTGCTAATGTACATTCAGTTGGTTATTTACCTGTTAATGCCTATTTACATCATCTTAAACTTAAAGCAATGATGTGGATGGAAAAAAAAATCAGCTTCCCTCCTGGACCCATTTGCTCAATTTTAACAATAGTATGAATGCTATTATATTTTTTTCTTGTTTCAATATAACCAATCACTGAGTAAAATTCTTCCTCATAGAGCAACTTAAGTTTGATAGTTCACCGAAAGTTTGGCCTCTGATTTTCACCTTCTTAATTGGAATTTACCAAAAAGCAAAACAGGTGTATACCCCAAAGAGACCTTCTGGGAAAACTCCACTCTTATGTTCAAACAGAACTTACGTTCACAAATGCATTTTTAAGATTTACAGTGATTTCAAGTATCGTTGTAAAGCTCTCCCCAATGTTCGTTTATCCCTATTGAGGCCCATTAGCCTCTGTAACTGCTCGCACTGAAAAGGTGTGAATGCCGGCACATGTCCCATCACTGGGAAAAGTGACAGGTTCTACATCAGCGCTCTAAGATTATGAATGCTGCCCATCGCAAGCAATTTAACTTGTTGAACCATGGGCTCTTTGACCTTCCCGACACAAGATTTCCCTTTATTCTATGGCTGGACTTTGACTTGTGTGAACCCTGGCGTGTCGTTTGAGGTTAGTCATGGAAGCACATGAATAGTTGCACTGCTCACACTGGAAGGTTTCGCTCTGGAGGTGGTTCCTCATGTGTCGCTTCAGATTGCCCATCTGGGCAGAGACGTAGTTACACTGTGAACATTTATACGGCCTCTTATAGTTGTGTATGTTCATGTGTCTTATGAGGTTGCTCTGATACTGAGAGGCAAAGCTACACAACTTGCAAGTGAAGACTTTCTGCTCTTTGCCAGTGCTATTTTCACTCTCCCCCTCCTGCTTTATCACCGCACTCGCCTCGTGACTCTGCTTGTGGAGCTTAAGGGCCTCTCTGCTCTCACACACAAGCTTGCACTGGGGGCACTGGAAGGGCTTCTTTCCTGTGTGTGTTTGAAGGTGCCGCTTAACGTTGACCATCTGGGTGGAAGCATAATCGCACTGAGTGCACTTAAAGGGTTTTTCTCCTCTGTGACTCCTGATGTGTCTGTTGAGGTTTCCCAGCTCAGTACTTTTGTAATAGCACTGAGAGCATTTATACTGTCTCTTCCATTTCAAATTTCTACAGCTGGGCCGCATGTCATCACTTTCAAGGTGTTCTTCCTGCGAGCAGGGATCATCCTCGCTCTCTGTTTTTATGTCCTTTTGGAAAAGTTCAAACGTATTGGATGAGGAGGGATTAGTTTGGTCAGACGCTTGCTTGATATGGGTCTGTAAGTGCCTCTTCAAGTTTGCAAAGTTAATTGAAGCATAGCTGCACTTCTTACATTTATATGGTTTTATACCCAAGTGAATCTGGATGTGACGCTTGAAATTCCCACTTTGCTTGGTGCTGTAGTTGCAATGAGAACACTGGTATTCACTATTGCTAGTGCTGAGAGTTTTCATGTGCGTTTTCATGTGCATTATGAAATGGTTAGGGTACTGGGTGACAAAATTGCACGACTTACAAGAGAAAATGTTTTCACTATCTTTACCTGTGTGTACCTCAGCGGAAGGGGTCTGGGGATCATTGTGTTCAGAGTCCATGTTGTGTGTTTTAATGTGGCTCATTAGCTCATCTGGGTACTGGGTAATGAAGTCACACAGGTTGCAAGAGAAATCTTTCGGGGCAGTTTCAGCCTTGCTTTCCTCCTGGTGCTGCGATGCCGTTTCATCGTCCAGGTGGCTCTGTAAGTGCACTTTCCAGCTCGTCGCACTGCTGCTACAATAAGTGCACCAGTCACACTTGAAGGGCTTTATATCTGGGCCATTCCTCTGGGCACCCTCCACCTTCTCAGCCACGTCCGCGTGAGTTTTCACGTGCCTCGCAAGGATACTGGGGTACCGCGCCTTAAAATCGCACAGCTCACAAGGAAAGGATTTCTCGGATTTTGCCAGACTGCTGCCTTCGCCTGGTGAGGCCTTCTCCATGTGCGTTTGTCTGTGCCGTTTCAGATTCTCCATTCGGCTGCAGGTGTAACTACACTCGTCACACTGGAAGGGCTTCTCCCCGGTGTGGATCAGTATGTGCCGTTTGAGGTTACCCTGTTGTACTGTGGCATACGAACAATAGTGACACTTGTATGGCTTTTCTGCGTTGTGAGTTTTCATGTGCCTCATGAGATGACCTGGATACTCTGAGACAAAACTGCACAGCTTACAGGCATAAAGCTCCTGAGGCTTCTCACTCCCCTCCCACGTCAGTGATTCTTTCTTGATGTGACCCTCCTTATGGTCCCTGAGCTCCTCTGCACTGGCGCACGTACAGTAGCAGATGCCGCACTTGAAGGACTTGGGCCGCGTGTGCGTTAATAGGTGCCGCTTGAGGTTTCCGGACTGGTGAGACGCGTATTCGCACTGGTCGCACTTGAAGGGTTTTTCTCCCAGGTGAATGCGCAGGTGTCTCTGGAGATTCCCCGACAAGGACGACACGTAATTACAGTACGTACATTTATAAGGCTTCTTTTCCCCGCTTCCGCTGCTCGTTGTGTGCTCTTGTTGATGTTGCTTAAGCTCCGTCATGTTACCACAGACACAGTCACACAAGCGGCACTTGAGTGACCTTTTGTGCATATGAGTTTGTCTGTGTCTCTTGAGGTGCCCAGACTGGTAGGTTGCATAGTCACACTGGTCACACTTAAAGGGTTTCTCTCCAAGATGAATTCTTGTGTGCCTTTGGAGATTCCCCAGCAATAACGATGTGTAATCACAATACGAACACTTGTAAGGTTTTTTGTCCCCGGCGCCCATTTCAGCCGGCTCGGATGGGACTGAATCACTCGTACTCTGCTCACTCACTGGAGGTTTCACCTCATCCGGTGACAGCTTGACCTTAACGTGAATCTGCTTGTGCTGCCTCAAATCCATTGCGTTACTGCAGACGTAGCCGCAGTGCCGGCAGCTGAGCATCTTCTCACGTGTGTGCGTCAGCAGGTGGCGTTTAAGGTTCCCCATCTGACAAGAGGAGTAACTGCACTTGTCACACTTAAAGGGCTTTTCCCCCAGGTGGATACGCGTGTGTCGCTGCAGGTTCCCCAGCAGCGGCGAGGCGTAGCTACAGTACAAACATTTATAAGGCTTCTCCTCACTACTTTCCTTCACCTCGACTGTGTCTGCTTGTGGATTGTCCATTGACCCTTTGTCATCTTTGTGGTTTTGCTTGTGCCTCATTAAATCAGCCATACTTTCCCCTTCGTACTCACACTGGCCGCATTTGAAGCACTTTTTCCTCGAGTGCGTCAGCATGTGTCGTTTGAGATTACCCATCTGGACGGAAGCATAGTCACACTGGTTACAGATGAAGGACTTCTTCTGGGTATGGATTAGCTTGTGCCGTTTCAGGTTCCCTGACTGGCCGGTTGCATAGTAACACTGGTCGCACTTGAAGGGCTTCTCTCCAAGGTGAATGCGGATATGGCGCTGCAGATTCCCCATTAGTGATGATGTGTAGTTGCAATACGAGCAGTTGTAAAATTTCTTCTCACTTCCCATGGCAGCAGAGGTATTACCCGTTTGCGAGGGCACAGGTTTCCTCGAAACTGTGCCGTCCTTCATTTCTGTTGAAGGCTGGCTCGCGTGCTGAGCTGGGGTTATCATATGATCGCAGGCAATGTGACAGCCAGTGCACTCGACTGGCCTTCTCTGGGACTGGTCAGGTTCTTTGACACACCGTGAAGCCTTCTGGCCTTCGTGAATCAGGAAATGATGCTTCAATTTGTCTGCCTGCTTAGCTGTGTAACTGCAGTACGAACATTTGTACAGTTCCTCATCACCCGGTACTTTGGTTTGGCTGAGACTTTCACAGTACAAGGAAGATTCCTCAAGACTACAGTCCTCTTCCAGTGCAACTTCCATGCTGGCTTCCAGATGACACTGACTGACAAAGCCGTTCGTCTGGGGAAAGGGGGCATCACGACTGTCCCGGGAAGCGCTGGGTGGCCTGGCAGTAGATTCCGCTTGGGCAGCCGTCTGGAAATCCTTTTCAACCTTGAGTCTTTTGCAGCTTGGGGGAAAATCACCATTGTCGCCCGCATCAGCAAACTCCAAGCCACCAGAACCTGTAAACAGAAACCAATAGAAACAATTTACCAGATGCTGCCAGCCAGCAAGCACAAACAAGATTCAGCATATGCTTTAAAACCAATACTTCAAATACATTTTAAAACGGATTCACTTTCAAGGCCTCTACAACTCATGTTCTCAGCAGTATTTATTTTTAGTGTTTTTAAAATTTGCACTATTTGTTTTGCTTTGCACATTGGCTCTTTGTCAGCCTTTATTTATGAAGAGCTTTTCATAAATTCCATTGTAATTCTTTATTTTCCTGTAAATGCCTGCAAGAAAATGAATTTCAAGGTAGTATATAAAACCACAAGACATAGGAGCAAACTGGGCCATTCAGCCCATTGAGTCAGCCCTGCCATTCCATCATGGTTGATTCATCATCCATCTCAACCCTATTATATGGGGACACATACACAATTTGATAATAAATTTACTTTGATTTTGCCATTCTGTTAGTGGAGCTGGAAGTTAAGGTGAGCAGCAATCACAAAGTAGAACATCTTACACGTCAACAGAGCACTGGGATTTTTCCAAATTCTGACTCTTGAAAGGCTTACCAGTATGTCTGGTTTTAAGCAGTGCATTAAACAAACTGAACTCATACAAATACTGATTAAAGAAAATGTAATTGATAAGCTGTACAGAAAAGTAAAACTTGTCATGCCATATCAAAAGATTGCGCTCTCTCATTCAATTTGAATTCAAACAAGAGGGAGAGAATTGGAAAAAAACTTTCATTCTGTACCCCAACAAACTGAAGTTCACAAGTTACTGAAGATTTGTTTAAAAGTACTTTTATTCTAAAAGTTGAACGATCATTCCTAATGGCCAGTAATAATAATTAATAACAACCAGAATTTTAATTATGGAGAAATTTTCATACAGATGATGCAGTTCAAAGTGCTTTACAATGGAATGAAGTACAAATATAAAAATAAAAAATAAACATGAAAACAAAAGACAAAAAGCTGTTTGTTACAAGCAAGGTTAAATAAATGGGTTTTTGAGTAGGTGTTTAAATTTATCAAGTGAGTCCGCATTCCTTATAGTTTTAGGTATTGAATCCCGCAGTTTAGGAGCACAGTTCAAAAAAGCTGACCTGCCAAATACCTTTTGAAGGAGGTTGTTTAAATTTAAGAGGCTGTTGGAAGAAGATCTGAGAGGTCGAGTAGCATTATAAAGCGAAAGCAATTCTGTGATGAACGCCAGTCCCAGATCATAAAGAGCTTTAAAATCAATTCTCAAAGATACAGGATACAGTAGGAGTGATATTAGAGCTTTCAAACCAAGAATACTTGATATAATTCTTCACTAACATGTGAATTCACCATCTAGTCGACAGAGCAATTTTGGTAGACTGCTGTGTTCAGATGCCATGTTGCTGGCATTTCCAGTACACCATCTGGCAAACAGTTAAGGTAAGGGCAAGCCTTTCCATTAGCAAACATTGCATCATTCCCAGAATCATACGGTTAACTGAGCAGGCCAGTGATTACTAAGCAATGCTGTACATTCACTGGACCACAGCCAAGCAGAAATTGAAGTGACTGCTGCTGCCGTGTTACCAGAGGAAGATCAGATTGAAACATCAGTGCTGACAGAACAGCAAGCATTGTTGAATAGAAATCAAATTATATCCACACAGCTCTTTAATGTGTGAAGCAGAATAAAAGGCATTCACTTGCAGTGTGCAAATAAAAGGGAGGTTTTGGTTGTGCAACTTAAGATGCTAGTCAGATCCCTTTTATGAGTTAATGATCCTCTTTGAGTGTGTGTACAAATGATCAGTGTTCACAAGACATAGCAGCAGAATTAGGCCATTCAGTCCATCTAGTCTGCTCCACCATTCCATCATGGCCGATTTATTCTCCCTCTCAACCCCCATTCTTCTGCCTCCTCCCCATAACCTTTAAGGCCTTGACTAATAAGACACCATCACCTCCACTTATACCCAGTGACTTGGCCTTCACAGCCATCTGTGGCAGACCTTAGCTCGCCAGGAACTGAATTTCTGCGAATAGGTTTTAAAAAGGGGGCGGGGGGAATGACTACGGGTTCACCCCATACAAATTAATAGAGGCGATAAAGTAAAAGTTGGATAACTTTGAATGGCTCTCATCCGGAAGTTTACTGAGCTCCACGCAGTTTACCGAAAAGGACGCTGACACGCACAGTATTGGTTGTAGCACTTAACGCATTGCCTTGCAGTGCCAGCAACCTGGGATTCAATTACCGCTCATCTGTAGGGAGTTTGTATGTTCTCCCCATGACCGCGTGGGTTTTCTCCAGGTACTTCAGTTTCCTCCCACAGTCCAAAAGCATATCGGTTAGTAGGTCAATTGATCACATGGGTGTAATCAGGTGGCATGGGTTCATTGGGCCAGAAGTGCATGTACCCACGTTGTACCTCTAAATAAATAAATGCCACCAAGTACAGGGTACATCAGTTTTCTTTGAGCCAGGTAGGATGGCAAGAAAGACCAAGTTATGGAGAACTGATAGATAAAACAAAAGACTCATTTTCCTTCTCCGTTTTCTAAAAATTCCTGGGTAAGATGCAATCAATACTTCTTGAAATGATAGTTCTGTAGAGTTAAATATAAAACTGTAAAAATAATTCTGCCAAAGCAAAGTCTAGCTGTTCGGATCACAGCTGCAATCTACTCAGATTCTTAAACCAAAACTACTTCAAGTTTGCACAAGAATTCAGTCAAGCACACTTTCTTGGACAATTAAATTGCTTGAAAAAGTTTAATTTTAATAAGATCCTCTGATACAAGCAAGGAACAAAAGCTAAATTGAGCTTCAGTCACTGGAAGTAATGCTACTCTGCTGAAATTTATCTTCTCTGCTTAAACAGTACAATTATTGTGCAAATGCCAAGTAGTGCAGTAATTCTACTTCAAGTGGATTTAGGCCCAGAGTACTGAAGAACTTAAGCCAAGAAGGAAAAGTTTATTTACCTTGAGCACTCAAATATGTGGATTTGTAAAAATCACTCCAGTTATAGAACAGCTATTAAAGTCTCCAACTGATACAAAAAAATCTTCTAACACAAGGTCACAAAGTCCTTTCCTTTAGTTGTGTGCCAAAGACACTGAGTAAAACATTTGATATTAGATATAAAATAAGGCTGAGTTTTGTTCCTCGCGTGACCTGAACTAGCATGATGTTGTCGATGTATGTAACTACTCAAAAACCCACCACACTTCACGAACTCAAGCCCAGCTCTACTGTTATTGCCTTATTAGCCACACGCCTCCGAGGATTGGCATCTAGTCATGGTGGACAGGCTTGTGAGCTCCTGAGATTCTGACTGCGATGTCATCTGGAGCTTAGCTGCTGCTAAGGTCAAGGTGGAAGGTTCCAGACAAAGAGCGATCCAACCAAGACCTCCACAGTAGAGCTGGCGGAAGATAATGATACATCACGATGGAGCAAACGTGGAGGAAGGCTGCAGCAGTGAAAAGCCCCCAGTCGTCCTGCATTCTATGCCACTGGGCCCTGACCTGTCAAGGACCATGTGGTGGCTGCACGTGCATCAGCCTCCCCACATTAAACAAGGTCATGCACGGGTGTTCTTCATCAAGGGAATCCTCTCTAACACCCCAGAATATGTGGGTTCCAGATCAGTCTTGACATCTACCTGAGGGCTCACCAATAGACAACCCCCAAATGAGAACATTACACTCAACTCAAGGATCTCACTACTGTTAACGATAACAGTCCAAATTTGAAAAGATACATAAACTCGGTCAAGTTCTTTTCCCCCCAGGATCAAGGTTTAACTTTATTCTCCATATACATTTACATGTATTAGGAATTTATTGTCGTGGGTTGGTCAGGCTACAACACTCAACAATTGAACAACATGAACTTCATTCTGAATGCAATTTGTTTAATTTTACTGCTTGCACGTTTTTTTGTTTCTGCACATTGTGTGGTGGACATTTTTTTAAAATGAGTTCTATTGGATTTCTTTGTTTTGTGGCTGCCTGTAAGAGATGTATCTCAAGGTTGTATATAGTATACATATCTTGATAATAAATTTACCTTAAACTTCAAATTATAAGGAATCACATGAAAACAATGATTGAAGTATGGATATGGAATCAAATGTGCATAAATACAGATACTAGCATATATTTCAGATGTTAACAGCATTATAAAAAGTGGTTAAAGTGCAGTACCTTGCTGTGAAGCCTAGGGGAAAGAAACTTTTTAAGATGCGTGAAGTTTTTGGTTTAACAGCCCTACAGCGCTTTCCAGAAGGGGGTTTTGGAAATGGCAATGGTAGAGGAATTATTACTTCAATAATTCTTACTAAATAATGGCCAAGTCCAATGTTCTAACATGTAGATCATATAAAAGATTTTAATTATCTTCAACTAAACAAAACAGCATTCCTCTGGGGCCAAGGTGCAAAACACATTACCAACAGCACACAGCACAAATAGCACATATGATTACAATTTCAGAAAAATAGTCACAAAGGGTAAAAAAAAAGGGTAAAAAGGGTAAAAAGTCACAAAGCCCCTGAGCTGTCCTGGTCCACCTTGTTTTTCCACCAAGTGAACACTGGAGGGCCATTGAGAGCTAAATTCCTGCACTCCAGCTGCTTATCGTCATCTCTTTAAAGAACCATTATCAGCACATCATTAACATGTATAGTCAAATGTAATGCTGGTTAAATCCTCAGTTCAGATACTCTTCTGCAAGTCACTGAAATTATGGCCTGGCCTTTCTCAAACATTAGGTAGCTTTCTATCCCTAGTCCAAAGACACTGTCACCTGAAGTGGTCAGATCATTAGTTCAGCAAAGTTTGGACTTCAAGTGGTCACTCTTAAATCCATCACTTAAATTCCTTTTCAAGAATATATAACATTAAAGTACCCGAACCAGAAAGACAAAATATAATTTTAATTTTAGATTATTGCACAACAAAGATTATATATTAATCCTGGCAATGCTTTACAGTGCCATCTATAAGATCAGGGTTCAATTCTCACTGCTGTCAGTAAGGAGTTTGTACATTTATTTATTTAGAGACACAATGCGGAATAGACACATCGGCCAGTAACCCAGCTATTTAACACTAGCCAAAACACAGGACAATTTACAATGACCAATTAACTTACTAACTGGTACAGTCGGCCCTCCTTATCCACGAGGGATTGATTCCGGGACCCCCTGTGGATACCAAAATTCGTGGATGCTCAAGTCCCTTATTCAAGCTGTCTCAGTGCGGTGGATATTAAGAACCGGCGGCAGAGATCTGAATCCACAGTGTTTCTGTTTGCGAAAATAATCACGAACACGATTGAAAATAAAGTGGAAATAATAAAGTGATCGGAAAGAGGTGAAACGCCATCGTTCATTAGAAAAGCATTAGGCTACATCGGTCAACGATCGGAACAATTTTAAAGGATAAAGTGAGAAAGGCTCTGCCCCGATGAAAGCTACAATTATTACTAAGCAACACAGTGGTTTAATTATTGGTTTGGGGTTTTTGATCCTCAACATCAACCCGGCACGGTGGAAAGCGCACTCGGGAGCAATCTGTCCCAAGTCCCAAGAACTTTTGTTCCCGAGCCCGGCGCTGAAACATATGCTCTTAAGTGTTTTATATGCATAAAAAGGTAAAATATATACTACATACTAAGACAAACATTTGACTAACATGCTAAATAATACCGATGTACCTGCTTTGACTTACTTAGTAAGAGAAGTTCTAATTTTTTTTCGATCCCGATCCACGATAACCCAGGCACATCTTCCCGTATACTTTAAATCATCTCTAGATTACTTATAATACCTAATACAATGTAAATACTATGTAAAATAGTTGTTACACTGCATTGTTTAGGGAATAATGACAAGAAAATAAAGTCTGTACATGCTCAAACAACAAGTGCTGGAAGAGCATGGTTTTCGCGATTGGTTGAATTCACGCATGCGGAATTCGCGGATAAGGAGGGCCGACTGTATGTATTTGGACTGTGGGTGGAACCCAAAGCACTCAGAGGAAACCCACGAGGTCACAAGGTGTGGTGAACTACATATACCAGAGTGGTTTGCTCCCAACAGACCCCTGCTGACTGCTCCTGTGGCTCCTCCCACAAACCCCTGTATAAAGGCGAATGAGGCCTGAGGCCGGCCCTCATTCTCCAGGATGTTGTGTTGTTCATTCTTCCAGTCAATAAAAGCCGATATCTCACTTCTTACGTCTCTGAGTGAGTTATTGATGGTGCATCACAAGGAGAATACACAAACTCCTTACAAATGGTGCCACAAATTAATCCCGAACTCCCATGCCCCAAGCTGTAGTAACATAGTGCTAACCGCTACACTACTGTGATGCCCCTCAAATGTTCTTTCAATGTCCACATGGGTTTCCTCCCACATTCCAGAGATGTACAGTTATGGTTAGTAAGTTATGGACACACTATGTTGGCACTGGAAACATGGCAACTCTGGAGCGTTGCCCCCAGCAAAATTCTTGATGATTTGATTCAAATGACTCATTTCACTCTGTTTTGATGTGCATGCGTCAAATAAATCTGAACTTGAAAAAAATCTTTTAACTGCAGGTGTTTGTGCTTTAATCGGAAGAACATCTGTAAATGAATTGAGTTTAAAAGCAAAAATTACAAGGATATTCATCCCAAATGGTTAAAAAAAAATCAAACTTTCTTAAAATAGTTAAATGTACTGAAAGATTCATTCTAAGCTTGGCTGCATAGTACTGATGTTTTAGCAGTTTGTTCAATCTTGAGAAATTTTATAGACCAATATAAAAATGGATGACATAGAAATTAAAGAAAATAGTAATTTTCTTCAAATACATACGGATATTGGAATGTAAATGAAAATTTAAAATTTGTACAAGACCTAAAGATCATTTAGTAGGAATACCATTGCACTGGACAAAATGGCTCTTAAACTGAGTCACACGGACAACTGGGAATTCTATTGAACTCAAAAACAATGGCCTGTTTGGACAATAATTAATGGCATTAGGAACTTGTGAACTGTGGAAGGAAAAGAATTTCAGGATGTATATTGTATACATTTCTCTGACGTTAAATGTACCTTCGAAACCCTTTGAAACACAGTCAACGGAGGTCGCTCTTGCATGACGATTATAATTTCCACCAAAAAAAATTCAGAGTATTGGTTACATAGACTTTATTTTCATTTATTTCACCATTTTGTGCAAATCCTCGCCAAGGACAGCATTTGTTCCCGCCAAGATTCTAACAAGAAAGCACCTTAAACTTCTGCAACCCACATGGTGAAGATAGTCCTGCATTATTACTGAGGAGGCAGCAGATCAGAACCTAGATCCAGTGACATTTATGTCTTCACTGGCCACAGGAGTAGTACTAGATGATTGGGTGGTGGAAAATGTTATCCCTTTGTTCAAGAAAAGCAAGAGGTATAATCCTGGGAATTATAGTCTTACGTCAGTGGAGGGCAAGTTTATATATTTATTTTTTATTTAGAGATACGGCACAGAACAGGCCCTTCCAGCCCACTGAGCTGAACCACACCCCCCCTCCCCCCAGCTCATCTATTTAACCCTAGCCTAATCACAGGACAATTTACAATGACCAATTAACCTACTAACCTGTACGTCTTTGGACTGAGAGAAAACTCGAGTGGTCACAGGAGGAACGTACAAACCCGAGGATGCTGGAATTGACCTCTGGGCTCCGAAACACCATGAGGTGTGATAGCATCGCGCTACACTGCTCAGGTGTTGGAGGAGAACCTTAGAGACAGGACTTCTGAGCATTTGGCGAAGCCTAGTCTTTTTAGGGATAGTCAGACAAAGTGCTGGAGGAACTCAGCAGGCCAGCCAGTATCTATGAGAAAAGTACAGTCGACGTTTCGGGCAGAGACCCTTTGGCAAGACTGGAGAAAAAAAGATGATTTAAAAAGGTGGGGGGAGGGGAGGGAGAAACACAATATGACAGGTGAAACTGGGAGGGGGAGGGATGAAGTAAAGTGTTGGGAAGTTGATTGGTGAAAGAAACACAGGGCTGGAAAAGGGGAATCTCAAAGAAGACAGAAGGTCATGGAAGAAAAAAATGGGAAGGGGGAGGGCAGAGGGAGGCGATGGGCAGGCAAGGAGGTGAAGTAAGCGAGGGAAATGGGGATGGGAAATCCTGAAAAGGGGGGGGGGGGGGATTTACTGAAAGTTTGAGAAATTGATGTTCATGCCATCAGGTTGGAGGCTACCCAGACAGAATATAAGGTGTTGTTCCTCCAACTTGAGTATGGCTTCATTCCAACAGTGGATGAGGCCATGGACGGACATATCGGAATGGGAATGGGAAGTGGAATTAAAATGGGTGGCTACTGGGAGATCCCACTTGTTCAGGTGGACGGAGCGAAGGTACTTGGTGAAGCAGTCTCTCCCAATCTACATTGGGTCTCACCGATGTACAGAAGGCCACACTGGGAACACTGGATACAACAAATAACCCCCAACAAACACAGGTGAAGTGTCACCATACCTGGAAGGACTGTTTGGGGCCCGAGTGGTAGTGAGGGAGGTGTAAGGGGCAAGAATATCACTTGTTCTGCTTGCAAGGGTAAGTGCCAAGAGGGAGATCAGTGGGGAGGGACAAATGAACAAGGGGGTCGCGTAGGGAGCGATCCCTGCAGAAGGCAGAAAGTGTGGGGGAGGGGGTTGGGAGGGAAAGATATTCTTGGTAGTGGGGTCCCTTTGGAGGTGGCAGAAGTTATGGAGAATTATGTGCTGGATGTGGAGGCTGGTGGGGTGGTAGGTAAGGACAAGAGGAACCCTATCCCTGGTAGGGTGGCGACAGGATGGGGTGAGGGCAGACGTGCATGAAATGGAAGAGATGCGGTCGAGGGCAGTAATGATGGGTGAAGGGAACGCTGCCCTCAACTGAGTCTCCCTATGGTAGACTCATTCAGAGTCAGGAGGTATGGAATCCAAGGAAGCTGAATGGATACAGAATGGCTTGGCCACAGAAGGCAGAAGATGATCAGTGGCTTCATGTACAAAAGGGTTACCTCTCACCTTCTGAATTCCAGTATGTACAGGCTGAGCCATCAAATGATCATCATATGACAAATCTTTCAATCCTGGAATCATTTTCATGAACCTCCTTTGAACCCTTTCCAATGTCTGTTAAGGGGCCCAAAACTGCTCGCAATACTTCAAGTGAGGCCTCACCAGTGTTTTATAAAGCCTCAACATTACATCCTTGCTTTTATATTCTAGTCCTCTTAAAATGAATGCTAACATAGCATTTGCCTTCCTCACCACCAACTCAACCTGCAAACTAACGTTCAGGGAATCCTGAACAAGAACTCTAAGTCCCTTTGAACCTCAGATTTTTGAATTTTCTTTCCATTTTGAAAATAGTCTACCCTTATATTTCTTCTACCAAAGTGCATGACCAGGAAGGATATCAATAAGATTGAAAGAGTGTAGAGAAGATTTACTAGGATGTTGCCGAGTCTGCAGGGAAAGATTGAACAGGTTAGGACTTTATTCCTTGGAGCGTAAAAGAATGAGGGGGGATTTGATAGAGGTTTACAAAATTATGAGGGGTATAGACAGAGTAAATGCGAGTATGCTCTTTCCAGTTAGATTAGGAGAGATGAATACGAGAGGGCAAGGCTTTAGGGTGAAAGGAGAAAAGTTTAGGGAGAAACATTAGGGAGAACTTCTTCACTCAGACAGTGGTGGGAGTGTGGAATGAGCTGCCACCTGACGTGGTAAATGCAGGTTCACTCTTAAGTTTTAAGAATAAATTGGATAGATACATGGATGGGAGAGGTCTGGAGGGTTATGGACTAGGTGCGGGTCAATGGGACTAGCAGAATAAAGTTTCAGCACTGACTAGAAGGGCTGTATGGCCCATTTTCTGTGCTGTGGTGTTCTATGGTTATACACACTTCCTGACACTTCCTTGCCTATTGCCTATTCTCCCAATCTTTCCAAACCCTACTGCAGCCTCTCTACTTCCTCAAAACTACCTTCCTTCCCTCACCTATCTTCATATCATCTGCAAACTTGGCCACAAAGCTATCAATAACATGTGGTTATTTGAGCTACAGACACCTTCCTGTCAACCAGTCTGGTAATTCTTCTCTGACCTCATTAACAAGGCATTTTCGCCCACAGAAATGCTGCTCACTGGATATTTTTTTTGTTGTTTTTCGCACCATTCTCTGTAACCTTTAGAGATTATTGTGTATGAAAATTCCAGGAGATCAGCAGTTTGAGATTCTCAAACAACCCCATCAAGAACAGACAATCATTCCACGGTTAAGGTCACTTAGATCACATTTCTGGTGTTTGGTCTGAACAACCTCTTGACCATGTCTGCATGCTTTTATGCATTGAGTTACTGCCACATGATTTGCTGATTAGATGCTTGCATTGTTGAGCAGACATATCTAATAAAGTGGCCAATTAGTGCAGAAGGTTTACCATAGCCAGAATTAGCAGCTGGAGACAATTATCCAGGAGACAGAGTAGACTTGGCTGTATTAGGACTCGTCAATAACTCAATTGTGTTTCCATTTGCACACATTCCTTAGATAAACCTGTCAGCTTCCATGAGACACAAATAATTATATAGTCTCAACATATTCTGCAATTGGAATGGGCATTAACGTTAATCAACACCCAATTTGGAGGTTGAAGTCCAACAAGTAAAAATACTAATATTGGTTGAATTATCAGGAAGATTTTCCACAAAGCGTAAACTGCAACTTCAAAAAAGAACTTTCCTCGAAAAATACAACGTTCGACTTGAAACAGCCCTGATGTGTTTCCCAAAAGATTGGAAAAAGTCGCAACCTTGAAAACTAATCAGCTATTTAAATGTGAAAGAGTCAGAATAAATAACACTGATGTGGAACAGAATCAGAATGATATAACTGCTTATGAGGACAGTAATGTCTGCTGCTTTTGGCTCAGGCATAGAAGGGCTGCTAAGGTATTTTTTTACATAAGAACATGAGAAATAGAAGCAGGAGTAGGCTATCTGACTCGTCGAGCCTGCTCCACCATTCAATAAGATGATGGCTGATCTGACCATGGGCTCACATCTCCACCTAACTGCCTTTTCCCCATAACCCTTAATTCCCCTACTATACTAAAATAAATTGAACCTTGTCTTAAATATATTTACTGAGGTAGCCTCCATTCCATTGGGCAGATAATTCCACAGATTCACCATTCTTTGGGAAAAGCAGTTCCTCAACTCCGTTCTAAAGCTCCCTTGGATCTTCAGGGTATGTCTCCTAGTTCTAGTCTCACCACCAGGGAAACAACCTTCCTGTCTCTATCTTACCGAAACATGTAAAATTATGAAAGGGATAAATAAGATTTCTTCTCATCCTTCTGAATTCCAGTGAGTACAGTCCCAGGCGACTCAATCTCCCTTCATAGTCTTAACCCCTCGTCTCTGGAATCAACCTGGTGAACCTCCTCTGCACCGCTTCCAAAGCAAGTACAGTCGTCCCTCCTTATCTGCGAATTCAACCAACCGCGAATCGCGAAAACCCGGAAGTGCTCTTCCAGCACTTGTTGTTCGAGCATGTACAGACTTTTTTTTCCTTGTCATTATTCCCTAAACAATGCAGTATAACAACTATTTTACATAGCATTTACATGGTATTAGGTACTATAAGTAATCTAGAGATGATTTAAAGTATATGGGAGGATGTGCTCGGGTTATCGTGGATCGGGATCGAAAAAAATCAGAAGTTCTCTTATTCAGTAAGTCGGAACAGGTACATCTGGTATTATTTAGCGTCAGTTAGTCAAGCATTTGTCTTAGTATGTAGTATATATTTTATCTTTCTATGCATATAAAGCACTTAAGAACGCATGTTTCAGCGCTGTACTTGGGAACTTATACCCGAGTTCGATCCAGTGACAGATCGCTCCCGAGCGCGCTCTCCACCATGCCGGGTTGATGTGAGGATCAAAAACCCAAAACCCCCAAACCCAATAATTAAACCACTGCGTTGCTTAGTAATAATTGTAGCTTTCATCGGGGCAGAGCCTTTCTCACTTCATCCTTTAAAATTATTCCAATCGTTGACCGGACTGTAGCCTAACACTTTTCCACTGAGCGATGGCGTTTCAACTCTTTCCGATCACTTTATTATTTCCACTTTATTTTCAATCGCGATCGTGATTATTTCTGTGAACAGAAACACAGCAGATTCAGTGTTTTGCCGCTGGGTCCTAATGTCCACTGCACTGAGACACTTTAAATAAGGTCTGGGGTTCTGCTGGGTCCTTAGGTCCACAGCATTGAGCCAGGTTGAATAAGGGACTTGAGCATCCACGAATTTTGGTATCCGTGGGGGGTCCTGGAACCAATCCCCCGCGGATAAGGAGAGCCGACTGTATATCCTTCTTCGAGTAAGGAGACCAGAACTGCACGCAGTACTCCAGATGTGGCCTCACCGGTACTATGTAGTTGCAGCATAAACTCCCTGCTCTTAAATTTAATCCCTCTAGCAATGAAGGCCAACATTCTATTTGCCTTCTTGATAGCCTGCTGCACCTGCAAACCAATCTTTTGTGATTCATGCACAAGGCACTCCCAAGTCTTTCAGTACATACACATTACACAATCTAAGTTTGTTTTTACATTGATAATAGTTTGAAATTGTAAATGCACATTTTCATGTGCAAAGGATTTCAGTTCATTGGGACACATCAGAACCAGTACATTTTGGCCCAATTGAGCAGCTGCCCCAAAGTTTCATGGAAATTGTTAAAAGTGTAAAAAAAGAAAAACTGCTGTTTAACTGAGTGATAAATTAGGTATTTAAATGAAATACAGAACAAACTAGAGCACTATCAGCGTTCCTACAGTACTATAAAACTCTGATCAGTTCCTAATTATTATTGACAGAGGAATTCATCCAGTGCATGCTACTGTGTTTTTCTGACTGACTGTAAATGAACAAAATCAGTGCAGACAATGGACTGCTTTCCAGCAGTGCTTTTAGTGATTGTATCCTTCAAATCTTTGTTTTCATTGTAATATTCAAGATGATTGTTGATACCTTCAAATTCTTCATAGGTCCGAAGTTGAAATAGTAAAACTGCCTCATTTTCACTCCCAACTGTTTCCGGCACCCCCAAGCCTGAATGCTTGTAACCGCAGTGAGCAAGACAGCTCTGAATTAATTGTCTTACTGCTCATTTCTTCTCAACTATCAATGACAAAAATCACTGCTTTTGAACATGAACACACACAATTGACACTATTTAAAAACTGTTTGTTTGAAGCAGTTTAGTGTCTATGGCCATAGCACTGCACGTGATTAACGCTAGTTAGAAACTATTTGGCAACAGCCCCCTGTCTTAATTAAGCTGCATAGTGTTCCAAATAAATGAAGAAAATGCCACTTATTTTGTCGGTTAGTTGTTGTTCTGTAATAGTCGGTTCAAATAATTGGCTTCCCCGATTAATGGATGGCCCAATTAATTGGAATCCATTATATCCTGCAAAATATCAACAGCTGCCAATCCCTCAGCCAACAACTGCCAAATACCACTGCAACTCTGATGCACAACCGAAGCACAGTGCCGTCACGTTTAAATTTCAGTCAGACCTAAAACAAGGAAAAAAAGAACACAGAATAGCACCACAATGGACTGGCCATTCAGCCCACAATGTGGGGGAATTTATACTAAATACTCTCCTCCTGTGTATTACGCATATATTTCCATTCCCTTCACATTCATGTGTCATATCTGAAAGACAGTTAAACCCCAAACTCCCTGCTTCCACTGCTACCTCTGGTAACCTATTCCGTGGCCTGTCCTTGCAGCCCTTCATAAATAAAGACAACAACAGCTATCCAGTAGTCTTCCAGTACCTCACTTGTGCCCAATGACATCAGCACCCAGCAATTTTTTCCCAGCTTCCCACAATATCCTGGGATCCACTTACTGGCAGAGAACCTTGCGTGTGTTGTTTAGAACTGGAGGAACGATGATTAATTATTTACCTTCCTATCTGAGATCACTAACCAAAAGGTGGACTACCAACCATTCCACAATCTCTTTGACCCACTACGGTCAGGAAGGAGGTACAGGAGCATCAGGACTGGGACTCCCAGACTGGGTAACAGCTTCTTCCCTCAGGCTGAGAGACTAATGTATACCCTACCGCCACCGAGGTCTCGTCACTAGCACAGCTAGCTGTTTACCTGTGCTACATACTACATGCACAGTGAATTATCTTCTGTGAACATATTTATGGCAATTTTGTTTTATGTGGTGCGTGATATATGTTTCGTAAGTGCACTGTGGTCTGGAAGAACATTGTTTTATTTGGTTGTATACATGTACAGTCAGATGACAAGCTTGAATTTGAGTTTAACATCCTAACTGCTGGTTGCTTCATGCTCCACCAATTCACTGCAGACTATGAGGGATTATAAAATAATTGACAGAGAAGGTGTAGTGTTCAAAGAACTCTTTATACTTCACATACAGTAAGGGAATGGTGCAGACAATTGTTGAAGGTAGCACAGGGAGCAGATACAGATAAGACGGGTTTGAAGTAATTAGGAGAGAAGATGAGACAAATACAGTTGATGTTAGCTCAGGCTAGGACAATAAAGAAAAACTTAGCTGGACCGAGGCTACAGCTCGGTTATTACACCATGGAGAGCTTCACGATTGTTGCATGGGATTATAATTTTTCACTAATTACTTAATTCTGTAGCTCTTCAACTTTCTGCTTTTATACATTTCTCTCTAGATTCCTCTTCAATGTACTTGTTTCGACCAGGATTGCTCTTTCCCCAGTTAAATCCAAAGTAAAATTATTATGTCACCATATACTACCCTGAGATTAATCTTCTAGCAGGCATTCACAGTAGAACGAAGAAATACAATAGAAAAACTACCTACACACAAAAACTGACAAACAACCAATGTGAAATAAGACAAACTTTACAAATACAGAGAATAAGTAGCCTTCTCCATGTAACCTTTCATGTCCTGAAATCAAGAACCAAACTCCACCTTAAGTACACCAAATGACCTAGTTTCTACATCCACTTGTGGCAGTGAGTTTCACAGATTCACTACCCTCTAGCTCAGGGGTTCTTCGTCTCTGTTCTAAATAGACATCCTTCTATTCTGAGGCTTCAAGACCCACCACAGGAAACATCCTCTCCACATCCACTCTATCTAGGCCTTGCAACATTCAATAGGTCTCAATCTCATTCTTCTGAATTCCAACGAGAACAGGCCGAGAGCCATCAAATGCTCCTCCAACAACAATCCTTTCATTCTCAGAATGGTTCGCCTGAACATCCTTTGAACCCTTTCAATGTCAGCACATCCTTAAACAAGGGGCCCAAAGTGCTCACAATACTCCAAGTGAGGCCTCACCGGTGCCTTATAAAACTCAGCACAACATCTTTACTTTTATATTCTAGTCCTCTTGAAATGAATGCTGGTGTTGCATTTGCCTTCCTCAACAGACTCAATCTGCAAGTTAACCTTTAGGGAATCCTGCACAAGGACTCAAGTGCCTTTGCACCTTGGACTTCTGAATTTTCTCTCCATTTAGAAAATGGTCTATGCTTTTATTTCCATCTTTTATTTTTTATTTCTTCTACCGAAGTGCATGACCATACACTGCCTAACACTGTATTCCATCTGCCACTTCTTTGTTCAATCTCCTGATCTGCAGTCCTTCTGCAGCCTCACTGTTTCCTCAACACTACCTGCCCCTCCACCTATCTTTGTATTGAATGCAAACTTGGCCACAAAGTCATCAATTCCGTCATCTAAATCACTGACAATGTAAAAAGAAGCAGTGCTACTCAGAGCCCTGTGGCACACAACTAATCACAGCCAGAAAAGGCTCCTTTTATTCCCACTCCGCCTCCTGCCAGTATCCAATGCTCTATCTATGCTAGTTAAGCAGCCTTATGTGTGGTACCTTGTCAAATCCAAGTACACAACATCCACTGATTCTCCTTTCTCTATCCTGCTTGTGATTTCTTCAAAGAATTCCAGCAGATTTGTCAGGCAAGATTTTCCTATAAGGAAACCATGCCCATTTTATCATGTGCCTCCAAGTAGCCTGAAACTACATGGTTAATAATCGACTCCAATATCTTCCCAACCACTGAGGTCAAGCTAACTGGCCTATACTTTCCTTTCTTCTGCCTCTCTCCCTTCTTGAAGATGGAGTGACATTTGCAATTTTCCAGTCTTCCAGAATCAAGAGATTCTTGAAAGATTATTACGAATGCCTCTACAATCTCTTCAGCCACCTCTTTCAGAACCCTGGGGTGTAGACCGACCACCGAGTTCAGGTGATTTATCAACTTCAGACATTTCAGTTTCCCAAGCACATTCTCCCTATTAATGGCAACTGCACTCACTTCTGCCCCCTGACACTAACTCCTGACATATTGCTAGTGCCTTCCAGTTATTCATGCCGGTTTAGGAGCGGGATGGTTGAAGGGTAATAACTCCTCCTGAACTTGGTGTGGTGAATTCTCGGGATTCCTGGTGGTTTTTCCATACCCAAAAAGAAATGATATCTCATCTGCCTGTTCACAGCCCTATTGTTTACAACCAACTCTACCTGCTTACACACCACACCTGAATAACATTGTGAACCACCCTCTATTCTTCATTAACTTGTTTTTAAACTGTCCCCAAACTCCCCAAGCTCATTAGCAGCCTATGGTTTACAACAGTTAATTAGAAACTTGATGAATGTATTTACCTACCTGCCTGTAATTTTCTTTGTAAGACTAAGACCACAAGACACAGAAGCAGAATTAGGCCATTTAGCCCATTGAGTCTACTCTACCATTCCATCATGGCTGATTTATGATCCCTCTCAACCCCATTCTCTTGCCTTCTCCTTGTAATCTTTGATACCCTAACTAATCAAGAACCTATTAACCCCCACTTTAAATATACCCATTGACTTGGCCTTCACAGTTTCCTGCGGCAATGAATTGCACAGATTCACCACCCTCTGGCTAAAGAAATTCCTCCTCATCTCTGTCCCAAAGGGACATCTTTCTATTGTGAGACTGTGCCCTCTGGTGCTAGACTCGTCCTTCAGAATGACAGCAGTCTTACCGAAGCCTTCAATTACGTTATCTTCTGGTGAATTGTATTTATCTCCACAAGGATGTTTCCAGAGATGCTTTTAATTACTTCTTATTGAGCATTACTAAAACAGAATGTTTGTTTTAGGGATGCTTTCTATGCACTTCTTCAAATTTAAAATGACTACGATACTACAAAAGTACTTGATTAATCATGAAATGCTTTTGGACATCCTGAAAAGGATACGTGGAAGGTGCCGTACATGGTGTTACCCCACTCTTCAAGAAAGGAGGAAGGCAGCAGAAAGGAAATTATAGACCGGTTAGCCTGACCTCAGTGGTTGGGAAGATTAAGAGTCAATTGTTAAGGATGAGGTGATGGAGTATTTGGTGACATAGGACAAGATAGTACAAAGTCAACATGGTTTCGTTCAGGGAAAATCCTACCTGATGAACCTGTTGGAATTATTTGAGGAGATTACAAGTAGGATAGATAAAGGGGATGCAGTGGATATTGTATATTTGGACTTCCAGAAGGCCTTTGACAAGGTGCTACACATGAGGCTGCTTGCCAGGTTAAGTACCTCTGGTATTACAGGAAAGTTACTAACGTGGTTAGAGCATTGGCTGATTAGTAGGAGGCAGCAAGTGGGAATAAAAGGACCCTTTTTTAGTTGACTGCCAGTGTCTAGTAGTGTTCCACAAGTGTCGGTGTTGGGGCCGCTTCTTTTTATGCTGTATATCAGTGATTTAGATGATGGAATAGATGGTTTTGATGCCAAGTTTGCAAATGATATGAAGCTTGGTGGAGGGACACGTAGTGTTGAGGAAACAGGTCGGATGCAGAAGGACTTAGACAGATTAGGAAAATGGGCAAGAAAATGGCAAATGAAATACAATGTTGGAAAATGCATGGTCATGCACTTTGGTAGTAGAAATAAATGTGTGGACTATTTTCTACAAGGGGAGAAAATCCAAAAATCTGAGATGCAATGGGACTTGGGAACCCTTGTGCAGAACACCCTAAAGGTTAACTTGCAGGTCAAGTCGGTGGTGAGAAAGGCAAATGCCATGTTAGCATTCATTTCAAGAGGTCTAGAATACAAGAGCAAGGATGTGATGCTGAGGCTTTAAGGCTCAGGTGAGGCCACACCTTGAGTATTGTGAACAATTTTCGGCCCCTCATCTTAGAAAATATGTGCTGGCATTGGAGAGGGTCCAGAGGAGGTTCACAAGGATGATTCCAGCAATGAAAGGGTTATTTTACGGGGAACATTTGATAGCTCTGGGTCTGTACTCACTGAAATTCACTGGAAGAATTGGAGGGAGGGGATCTTATTGAAATCTTTCGAGTGTTGAAAGGCCTTGACAGAGTAGATGTGGAAAGGATGTTTCCCATAGTGGGAGAATCTAGGACAAGAGGGGACAAACTCAGGATAGAGGGGCGCCCTTTCAAAACAGAGATGCGGAGACATTTCTTCAGGCAAAGGGTGGTGAATTTGTGGAATTTGTTGCCACATGCATCTGTGGAGGCCAGGTCATCGGGTGTGTTTAAGGCAGAGATTGATAGATTCTTGATTGGACACGGCATCAAAGGTTATGAAGAGAAGGCCAGGAACTGGGGTTGAGGAGGAGAAAAAAAAGGGATCAGCCATGATTGAATGGCGGAGCAGACCTGTTGGGCCAGATGGCCTGATTCTGCTCCTATGTCTTATGGTCTCATTCTTACTTTTATTTAAGCCCAGTTACGGGGAGGGTGGGTGTCTGTGTGTGTCTATGTGTGTAGATAACTGTACACAGGAAATTCTACATTCCATTATGTGTTCAATTATAATTTTATTAACCCGACCGTTCCTTTAACAGTTCATCGGGTACTACAGGACATTAGGACACAGTGACAGCATAGCAGTAGTGTTGTGGCAACCCACTTCCCAGCGCACTCGAACTGGCTCACAAAGTGGCGCGCGCCGGCATAGAGGCCGGTCCCAAAAAGGGCGCCAAGTCTGCTTCACCAGCGAGGGGAAAAGCCCGCGTGCGGGACGGGACTGTGAATACGCGCCCCCTACAGCATTCCCGCCCGGGGAGGGCAGGATCAGGAAGGCTTTAAAGCAAGGCCGCGAAGTTTGAATAAATCTCTTTTGCAACTGCAGCTCATCGACTCCGTGTCATTATTGCGGTGCTGCGTGTAGCACACCGGTACAGTGTGACACTATTACAGCTCGTGGCATTCTAAAGTTCGGAGTTCAATTCTGGTGCCGTCTGTAAGGAGTACATGATCATGTGGGTTTCCTCCAACTTTCCAAAGACATGCTGGTGAATTGGTGTTTGTAAATTGGCCTGTCATTAGGCTGGGGTTAAGTAGGTGGGTTACCGGGCAGTGTGGCTCATTGGGCCAATAGGATAGGGCCTGTTCCACGTCAAACGGGGGCAGTCAGTTAATCGGTTATTGCTTGGGGTTAACACAATCACATTAATTATCACACATTTATGGAGAGAAACTATAAATTGCAACTGGTTTATTATTGTCACATGTACCAAGGTACAGTGAAAAGCTCGTCTCACATGCAGTGGAGCTAGAAAGTTTGTGAACCCTGTAGAATTTTACTTCTGTATAAATGACCCAAAATGTGATCCGATCTTCACACAAGTCCAAAAAGTAGATAAAAATAAAGAGGTAATGAGGGGGAAGGTGTAGGGGCACGTGTAGCAGTTGTTCCGCTTGCATAGATAAGCGCCAGAAGGGAGATCAGTGGGGAGGGACAAATGGACAATGGAGTCGCTTAGGGAGCGATCCAGGTACTATCACCAAGGCCCTAAACAGTCCTTCCAGGTGATGCGACATTTTACCTGCGAGTCTGTTGGGGTCATTTACTGTGTTCAGTGCTCCCAGTGTGGTCTCCTGCATGTCAGTGAGACCCGACGTAAATTGTGAGACTGCTTTGCCGAGTATCTATGCTCCGTCCGCCAGAACAAGCGGGATCTCCCAGTGGTCACCCATTTAAATTACAATTCCCATTCCAATATGTCCATCCATGGTTTCCTCCACTGTCGTGATGAGGCCACACTTAGGTTGGAGGGACAACACCTTATATTCTGTTTGGGTAGCCTCCAACCTGATAGCACTGATTTCTCAAACTTGCAGTAATGCCCTCCAAACCCCCCTTCCCTTCTCCATTTCCCATCCCCTATTCCCTCTCTCACCTCACTAATCAACTTCCCAGCTCTTTATCCCACCTTCCACCTTTAAAATTTACTCCTCTAGTCCTGCCGAAGGGTTTCGGCTCAAAATGTTTCGGCCTGCTTTGTTCCTCCAGCATTTTGAGAGCGTGTGGCTCGGATTTTTAGCATTTGAAGATTTTCTTTCATCTGTGGCTTAATTCTGCTCCTGTTTTATGGTCTGATGGGAAATTATTATTGTAGGGCCTACCCACTCAATCTTCCTTAATCTCCATTATTATTCTCAATATCAACTCAAAACATCAGTCCTATTTCAGGCTCCTCCTAATCAAACTTCTCGGAAACATTCATTCCATAACAAGCACACAGCTTAGTTAATATTATTCTAACAACAAACAAACAAGTAAATCAATTATGTATATTGAATAGATTTTTTTTAAAATGTGCAAAAGCAGAAATGCTGTATATTAAAAAAGTGAGGTAGTATCCACAGCTTCAAAGTCCATTTAGGAATCGGATGGTAACAAACAGATGAGTGATTTTGTACTCATGGTACAGCACGCTACAATCGTAATTGAAAATCCAACTTGATCATGTTGTGAGATCAGTTTACAAGTTAGATTAGATTAACTTTGTCACATGTACATCAAAACATACAGAGAAATGTGCCATGCAGCCTGCTGTTGCCATGTTTCCAATGCCAACATAAAATGCCCACAACTTACCAACCCCAACCAGTATATCTTTTTGGAATCTGGGAGGAAACAGGCTGGTCTCAGAAATAAAAGAGAACAGTAACTAAAACTTTGTCATATGCTCTCAGCAAAGGTACGCGTGACTCGGTCTGGCGTACAAATGAGTGACTCAGTTGACTTAAAGCCATGAAAGCATTGCATTGTAAATACTCCATCACCAGATCAGAGCCAACAATAAAGGAGGTACAATTTAACAATGAAAACCCATCCCATCGTCAAGGACAACCGGTAATATAAAATTTAACAGTGAATTCTTCTCATTTTTGCCGCATTAACCTGAAACTTTGTACCTACAAAATCTTTCACAAGACCTCAAGACATTCAAAGAATTTTCATTCTAAATCTGCCTTTAGCTCAACCACATCCTGTTTGGCCCATTTCACTGACTCTGAAAACCTAACTATTCCCTCAACTGCTGAAATGGAGATTATTGTACAAATTATAAACACAAGAGATTCTTCAGATGCTGGAAATCCAGAGTAAAGCACACAAAATGCTGGAGCAACTCAGCAGGTGAGGCAGCATCTATGGAGAGGAATAAACTGGTTTCATCTTACATGAATTGTTCATACAGTTCAATTCATTACACAGTGCACTGAGGTAGCACAAGGTAAAACAGTGTCACAGTTAGAAAGTGCGTTGCAGGTAGACAATAAGGTGCAAAGTGAAAAAAGTGCAAGATCATAACGAGGTGGACTGTGAGACCGTAGTAGGAAACTATTGAATAGCCTTGTATCAGCAGGATTGGAGCCATTCTTGAACCAGGTGGCGTGTGCTTTCAAGCTGCTTTCCGTCCACAACTCTCTGTAGTCTCTTATGGTCACGAGCAGAGCATTTGCCATACCAAGCCAAATATCCGGCTTTCTGCAGCACATCTATAAAAATTGGTGAGGGATAAAGGGGACATATGCCAAATTTCTTTAGCCTCCTGATGAGGTAAAGGCACAGGTGTGCCTTCTTGGCTGTGGAGTCCATGTGGTTGGAATAGGACAGCCGATTGGTGATATTCACACCTAGGAACATGAAACTCTCAACCTCAGTGTTGATGCAACAGTGAGCAGAACAAGTTCTTTAATGAAAATGCCCTGAGAGCCAGAATAGACTTGATGGGCCAAAGGGCTGAATGGACTCTTTCCATGCCCCAATGAAATATGACAAAAACAGTTGCTATACAAGGAAACTTGTGGTTTGGGGGAAAGCTGGTGTTTACGTAAACAGACTGTCAAAATATCATCGACAGGTACAGGAAAATATAATCAAAAGGCAGAAATCATACACGTACAGAGGATTCAAATTTAAGTGGGCAGAAGCTATGCCAGAGAAAAATCTGATCAAAATAAAACAGGCCCACAGCTCTGTACCTTGCACCTTAGAGATTCATTGACCTTTGAGAATACAGATTAAATATTGCATAACTATATCTATAAGCCAATGCCAAAAAACAAAGAAGAGTAGACAAAGTCATCTTCCCAAGACATTTAAGGGACATTTGACAGATTTGACAGGAAATGAAGGTGAACTGATAGGACATGATAAACTATTTCAGGCAGTTAGGGACTCCAGATCAAAGGGAAATAAAATTACAGTTAGGCTTTGGCACAATTATTAATATTTGGAATTATTTTTCACAAAAGACATTGGATGCACAATTATAAACAAAAGAGATTCACCAGATGCTAGAAAGAAACTCAGCAGGTCAGGCAGCATCTATGGAAGGGAATAAACAGATGATGTTTCAGGTGGAGATCCTTCATCAGGACTGGAAAGGAAGGGGGAAGGCCCCAGTATAAGATTTTGGGGGGTGGGGGGGGGGAAATGAGGACAAGTTAGAAGGTGATAGGTGAAGCTAGGTGGTTGGGGGACTGGGCATGAAGTAAGAAGCTGGAAGATGATAGGTATAAAAGATATACCTAAAAGGGCTGGAGAAGGCGGCCTCTGATCGGAGTGTACCATGGGAGAAGTGGAAGGAGGGGCACTAAATGCGATAGGCAAATGTGGAGAAGAGATAAAAGACCAGAGTGGGGAACTGAAGGGGAGGGAAGAGGTGGGGAGGGGAAGGGGAAAAAAATCCCAGAAGATAGAGAAATGGATATTGATGTCATCAAGTTGGAGACTACCTGAAAGGAAAGAGGTGTTGCTCCTCCAACCTGGGTGACCTCATTGTGGTAGTAAAGGAGGCCAAGGATGCATGATCAGCACTAAATTGGTAATGTTGCAGCTCTAGAATATACTTGGAATATTATGTTCAGTTCTGGTCACCTCAATATAGGAAGGATGCAAGTAACACACACAAAATGCTGGAGGAACTCAGCAGACCGGGCAGCATCTATGGAAAAGAGTACAGTCGACATTTTGGATCACTGAAGGGCCCTGGCCTGAAACATCGACTGTACTCTTTTTCATAGATGCTGCCTGGGCTGCTGAATTCCTTCAGCATTTTGAGCATTTTACTTGGATTTCCAGCATCTGAAGATTTTCTCTTGTTTGTGATAGGAAGGATGTGAAAGCTTTAGAGAGGGTACATAGACTTACCAGGATGCTTATGGGTTAGAGAGCATGTCTTACAAGGATAGGATGAGCAAGCAAGGGATTTTCTCTTTGGAGATGAGGATGAGAGGCGACTCATGATGGTAAGAGGCACAGACAGAGTGGACAACCGGAGACTGGAAATGGGTAACATGATGGGGCATAATTTTAAGGTGATTGGAGGACAGTGTAGGGGATGGGTGTAGGTGTGTGCAACACCCTGCTGGGGTGGTGGAGGAGGCAGGTACATTAGAAGTTTTTAAAATCCTCTTAGATAAGCACATGGATGATAGAAAAATGGAAGTGCTATGTAGGTGGGAGCTTGGAGTAGGTTAAATTTGGCACAACATCATGGGCTGAAGGGCCTGTACAATGCTGTAGTGTTCTATTTTGTATGTTACTTTGATGAGTTTATTGCACTATGCTTAAGTCTGAAATTAATTTTGCTAATTAAAAAATTAAGGCCAACTTGCTGAAACAGATGTGATGTGGGGTGGAAAAACTCAGTCAATCTCACTGAATGAAGAACAGATTCAAGGTACTGAAGAGCAACACCTATCTGAACTAGTAAACTTCCTTCAGTGCTTAACAAATCCAAAAGGTTCAGCAACCAATGCTGAAATCTAAGGAAACACTTGATAACTCTCTCTCTGACTCGATCATAATTGACTCCATAACCGTAGAAGTGAAGCTAATTGACCTACACTCAGTGGCCACTTTATTTGTTACACCTGCTCGTTAATGTCAGTACCTAATCTGCCAATCATGAGGCAGCAACGCGAGGCGCAAAAGCACGCTGACGTGGTCAAGAGACAAAAGAACTGAAGATGGAGCCAGTATGTGATTTCTCTCAGCTCACCAGCAAAACAGTTAAATTCTTCCTACTCTAATGTCTGTATTTTCCTTTTCAGGGTGGCTGCGGTTCTATCAGCACATTTGATCTACAGTGGCAATCAAAAACTGCAGTTCTGCTTGACGGTGTGTTCCCGTTCCGGGAGCTCGATGATCGGTCACATTTTGGTACGTCCAGGCTGGGCGACTTCAGGGCCTTGTGCGACCCTGTGGACACGAATTCCCGCCGGTGTCGTGTACTGAAGCGGCGTGGGAGCCGGAACAGCGAAGACAGCGAGAGTGGCTTACGGAGGTCTCTGCACTCAGTAATTGATCTGCTGACTCTCGAGTTGGGGAAACTTGAAATTAAAAAATTGCCAATGCTTCAGATTGACTGTAATGGCAAAATAGTGGCTGTTGTCTCCCCTGTCACTGTGGAAGCAGTGATATCTGTCTCTTCATTGCTATTGAGAGAGCCTGTGGGTTATTGAAATGTTGAGGTGAACAGGTACTTTTTGATGCACTGTAGACCATGGTCTCTCTTTGGGCATTTTGCTATTGCTGGCATGGTGGGCAATGGGAATGCTGACATTTTATGCTAGAATGAAAGGGGGGAGTGTTGATACTGTCTGTGCGTGGGAGGGGGCGGGGGGCTTTGGGGTCCTTACAACTTTTTTTGTCATTCATTCTTCGGGGGAAGATGTCTGCAGAGAGAAAGAATCTCAGGTTGTATATTGTATACAGTCTGACGTTAAATGGAACTATTGAACTGAGAAAAGAGAATAGCTTTTTTTAGAACTGACAGGGTGGGAAGTTGGTTACAGGCTGAATTGAGGCGTCATTGTCCAGGCCCCAGAGCGTATAGAGGCAGTGGGGTCCTGACCCCAGAACATATCGAGGCAAGTGAACTCGATGTTTGGACGGAGATTTAGATGCCGGGCCAGATTGTGTGTTAAGACTGGAGGCAAGGGATGGGCCGGTTGAGATCACTGGTCCACTACTCAGCTCTGCACTGAACTATGGGACTCTCTGGACTTCAGTTCAGAATGCCATTTGCTTGTGGTTATCGTCTGCATGATTTTTTTCTCTCTGCACACTGGGTGTTTGGTCTTTCTTTAATGGGTTCTTTTTGATGGGCATGATGTGTTTGTATTCTATGCACATTAGGTGCTCGACAGTCTTTTCATGTACAAGGGTTCTTTTTGGTTTCTTTGTTTTGTGTCTGCCTGTTAGGAGACGAATCTCAAGGTTGTATAATGTATACATACTTCGATAATAAATGTACTTTGAACCTTGAACTATAGTCTGGATAGCCATGGGAATTTGTAGGTTTACAGAATATGTCAGTAGACGGTTTGTCTCCAGAGGTGGAGACAGAGAGGTAGACAGTTTGTCTCCAGAGAACACCACAGCAAATTCCTAATCCATGCAAATGCACATGGCCCCTTACCCATCACCCAGGACATGCCTTCATCTCATTACTACCATCAAAGAGGACACATTTCAGCAAGTTTCTTCCCCTCCAGCATCAGATTTCTGAACCCATAAACACTACCTCACCATTTTTGTGCATTGTGCACTATCATTTAATATATACAAATTCTGACATTTCTCATGAAATTCCTTTTTGTAATTTGTAGTATATTTTATGCATTGGACTGTGCTGAGGCAAAACAAACTTCATGACATATCTGACATATATCAGTGATATTTAACCTAATTCTGACAAAGTTGATCCTTGAGAGTCTGAGTTACTGTTTCAATACATAATCACATCTGATATGTAAATAGGATGGTCCCGGGGCAGAACGAAGACAGGCTGCACTTGGGTGGGTGTTCTCAAGTGATAATGAAGCAACCAATACTTTCATCAATCCATTCTTAACTGAGCACCTGAGAATGTGTCGAATGGCATTCAGCCCCCCCAGTGGACACGAAACAAAGCATCCTTCATTCACACTAGTGGGATACATTCACGACTTACAATGCAGTTTGTTCAATTCAGTAAAACGAGCGTCACTTACAATAAAGCGCATGTTAACTGCCAGTTCTTCCCTGCCCTAGAGATACGGGTCCCACCCTACTTGCATACATTTTTCACAAAGGTAATACAGTATACAATGGCAAAACTACTGGAGATTTTTTACTGTTGAATCAGCTTTCTTGTGCCAAAGAGTGTTTGGTAACTTTTTATATCGCGGAGCGAGGGAGGGAGGGAACGTGGCTTCAGATTTCTGCTCTCCGAGCTATTTTTATATCTGCTTCTGAGTTGTAACCAATGCTATTCTCCAATCTCGACCTTCGTATCCTTCTGGAAGTGAGAAAGTGCAATAGCATTTAAGTAACCCATTGAAAAATCTGAAAAGATCAAAGTGAATGATCAAAGTACACATATGTCACCAAATACTAACCCACGATTCTTTATCTTGCAGGCGTTCACAGTAGAACAAAAGACAACAGAGTCAATGAAAAAGTACACAGAAAAGACTGACAAGCTAGCAGTACGCAAAGTACAAAAGAGAATAAAACAATACTGAGAAAGAGTCCCTGACAGCGAGTCTCTAGGTTGTTCTTTACACTGAGACCAGATCCAAAATTGCCACTCTGACAACGACTTAACAGGTATAAAGTTCAAAGTAAATTTATTATCAAAGTATGTATGTATCACCACATACAATGCTGAGACTCGCTTTCTTGTGGGCATTCACAGTAGAACAACGAAATACAATTGAATCAATGATTTAAAAAATACTAAGACTGACAAACAACCGAAGGAAGAGAAACTGTGCATATACAAAGTGAGTGACAACATGGAAAGCACAGGCATTAATTTAAACACGTGGTATGAAGGCTTACAAATAGAACTTAGAAGAGTACAGTATAGGCACAGGGCCTTCAGCCCACGATGTTGTGCCAAACCAGTTACATTAGTAATCGAATGGACAACTAAACCAATCCCTTCTGCCCTCACAATGCCCATATTCTTCCAAGTTTCCTCACATTCATGGCCTGAAAGAAGCTGCAGAGGATTGTAAATTTAGTCCGCCCCATCTTGGGTACCAGCCTATAAAGTACCCAGGACATTGTCAAGGAAAGATGTCTCAGAAAGGCAGCATCCATTATTAAGATCATCCTGCACCCAGTGCAGGTCCTTTTCAAACTAGCCTGAAGGCACGTACTCAGCGATTCAGGAACAGCTTCTTCCACTCCGCCATCCGATTCCAGGATGGATGTTGAACCTGTGAACACTACCTCACTTTAATATACAATTATTTGTCTTTTTGCACGATTTTGGTCTGTTGCTATTACATACTGTAAATTGACATTTCGACCCTGGGAGAAAGATACTGTCTGTCTACTCTACCTAGTTCAAGTTTACTGTCATCTGACTGTACATATCTACAACCAATGTTCTCTGAACCACGGTACACCCACAAAACACATCACACACAGCACATTAACCAAAATAATTTACAAGTTAATAAAATATAATTCAAAATGCACATGAAGTGTGCAGCACAGATAAACAGGAAAGTAAATCGTTAGCAGCTCTCGGTCCTAGTGTTGAGACCTCGGTGGTAATAGGGTATTCGTTAGTCTCACAGCTCGAGAGAAGAGATTACCCAGTAATCTTGATGCTCCTGTACCTCCTTCCTGATGAGAGAGTGGGTCAAAGAGATTGTGGGACGGGTGATAGGGACCCACAGCAGTACTTCAGGCTCTTCATCTGCAATGCTCTAGTAAATGTCACAAATAAGGTGAGGGGGGGGGGGGTGGGCAGGCAGAGACCCCAGTGATCCTCTCGGCAGTTTTTTCTGTCCTCTGTAGGGTCTTGTGGTCCGATACCTTGCAGCTTCTGTACCACAAATAATGCAGCCTGACAGGACACCCTCGATGGTGCTCCTGTAGAAAGTTGCTGGAATTGAGGCGAGGAGCCTTGCACGCCTCAATCTCCTCAGAAAGGGTGGACACTACTGTGCCTACCTGACCAGCGAGGTGGGTCCAGGTTAGATAGCCCTATCCTGCTCGTTATCTTGTAAACCTCTATCAGATCTCCCCTCAACTTTCAGCGCTCTAGAGAAAACAACCCAAGTGTGTCCAACCTATTCATCTAATCGAGGGAGCAACCTGGTAAACAACTTCTGCACCCTCCCCAAAGCCTCAACATACTTCCTAATATGGGGTGACCAGAACTGTACGCAATACTCCAGATACGGCCTCACTAGAGTTTTATAAAGCCGCAACACAACCTCCTGACTTTCGAACCCAATGCCTCGATGCTCCTATTCGACTCAGTGATACTGGGCACTACTGTCGCACAGCAGTCAGCGCGACACTATTACAGCCTGGGGAGTCGGAGTTTGGAGATCAATTCGGCATCCTTTGTAAGCAAGTTTGTACATTCCTTCCTGTGTACGCGTGGGTTTCCTCCCACAGTCCCAAGACTTACCGGTTAGCAGATTAATTGGTCATTGGGCCTGTGATTAGGATAGGGTTAAATTAGTTAAATCAGTGGTTACTGGGTGGTGTGGCTCACAAGGCCGGAAGGGACTGTTCCATGTCATATTTCAACATTCCTGAGAAACAGGACTCCTATAATCACAGCAAAAAAATACAAACAACACACTGCTGGAAGAACTTAGGTCAAGCAGCATCTGTAGGAGGAAACTAATTGCTGATGTTTCAGTTGAAACCCTGTATCATGACTGATAAAACAATAACAATTCCTTCCCTCCCACAGACACTGCCCGACTCATGGAGTTCTGCCAGGAGTTTGTTTTCTTGCTCCAGTATCTGCGGTCTCTCATGCCTACCATAGTTTCAATTTTGGGATTCTCAAAGCATTTTCAAACCTTCCGAATCATTTTCAACACTGATGATCTTCTGAGAGTTCCCAGACTCCAGCTCTTGTTTCAGTGTCAGGGCAGAGTTACCCTCAGCCCCGACTGCAGAATTAAAATTATTCACCATTTAAACATAGGTTACATCTTCACTAGCATTCTCTTGCCTAATGGAAGGCCAACTAAAATGGGAGAAGGTAACAGAATCAGAATCAAATTTAAAATCACTGGCATGTGTTGTTAAATTTGTTTTGCAGTAGCAAACTATAAAATACAATATATACAGTACTGTGCAAATCTTGGGCATGTACATATAGTTAGGGTACCCAAGACTTCTACACAGTACAGTAGTAATTTTAAGTATTTCCCTGTACTGCTGCCACACACAAAAAACAATTAATGACATATGTAAATGATGATCAACCGAATTCAGATATTGGTCTGTACTGTGGACTAAAAGTGGGAAGGGGGCAGGGAAAGAGGAATCATGTTTGGGAAAAGGGCGAAGAGGGGAGGGAGCGGGAAGTACCAGAGAGACATTCTGTAATGATCAATAAACCAACTTGTTTAGAATCAAATGACACTGCCTGGTGTCTCAGGGCTGGGTGTGTCTGCACCTGCACCACCAACCCCACTCCTGGCACTCCACCCTCACCATTCCCAACATGCTTTGCTCTCTGCTCCACACTGACACATACAGTACTGTGGAAATGTCGCAGGTAACTTAACTACAGTCACAAGAAAAAGTTTGTGAACCCTTTGCAATGACCTGGTTTTCTGAATTAATTAATTACTCATAACACAAGGCCTGTTCTTCACCTAAGTCACAATAATAGGCAAACACAATATGCCTAAACTAATAACACACAAACAGTTGTATTTTTCATGTCTTTATTGAACACATTGCTTAATTAATCCAGGCTGGAAAAAATATGTGGACCCTTATATTTAATAACTGGTAGAACCTCCTTTAGCAGCAATAACCTCCACCGAACATTTCCTGCGACTGCTGATCAGACTTGCACAGCGGCGAGCAGGAATCTTACACCATTCCTCCATACAAAACTGTTTCAGATCATCAATGTTTCTAGCATGAACATCCCGCTTCAGGTCATGCCACAACATCTCAACTGGGTTAAGCCTGGACTCTGACTTGGATATTCCAAATAATGAAATTTCTTCTTTTTAAATCATTCTGTTGTGGATTTACCCGTCTTGAGGATCGTCTTGCTGCATCATCCAACTTCTATTAAGCTTCAGCTGAGAGACTGCCACCCTGTCTTTTCCTGTACAATTTTGAATTCATTGTTCCCTCAACGACCGCAAGCTGCCGAGGCCCTGAGGCAGCAAAGCAGCTCCAAACCACGAAGCTCCTTCCACCAGGCTTCACAGCTGGGATGAGGTGTTGGTGTTGGTGTGCAGTGCTCTTTTTCCTCCAAACATAGCAGTGTGCATTTCTGCCAAAAAAGTTCAACTTTTGTCTCTAGGTAGTCTTAAGTTTGCAAGAGATATGCAGCAATGCTTAAATGCTCTTATAGCTTTTTCCAGCTTCATGCATCTCTACAATTCTCCTTCTAAGGTCATCTGAAAGTTGTTTTGAGGCATGGTGCACGTAAACAGATCTTTCATGAGAAGAGCAGGCTCTGTCAGTAACCTGACGGTATGTTCTTTTATTCAGAAAAAAATAGTGCAGGGCGCCTTTACAATCCAGACCTCTAATCTCATCTCATTGATTGGAACACCCGTCTCCAAATAGAAAACATTACCCCAGAGGTTCACATACTTTTTTGAACCCAGACTGTGATTGTTTAAATGGTGTACTCAGTATTGATGAGAAGTAGCACAATTGTTTGTGTATTAATAGTTTAGGCAGATTGTTTGTATATTATCGTGACTTAAATGAAGATCAGACCACATTTTATAAGTAATTAATGCAGAAAACCAGGTAACTGCAAATGGCTCACAAACTTTTTCTTGCAACTGTATATGTACATACACACTTTAGCACAGTATTATATGTTTTATAGTACTGTGTAAAACCATAAAAAAATACATGAACAGTGCAAAAAGAGAAAAAGAGTTAGCGTTCATGGCTGCATTGGAAGCAGTTCCTGAATCATTGAGAATGCATCTTCAGCTGTAACTCCTCCCTGATGATCGCAATCAGAAGAAGGCATGTCCTGGTGATGGTGGTCTTTAATGGATGTCTCCCTTTTGAGGCATTGCCCATTTGAAAGTGTCCTCAAGGGAATACAATACCGGTTACATACAAAATCAGAACATAAATATGATTCACTTGTGTAACACAGGAAAGAATCAGGTTCTTTATCACTGACGTACCTAAAGTGAAAGTTGTTTTGTAGCAGGAGGAAATGGAAAAACAAATAAAAATAGTGCAAAAAAGAAAGCATGGTGCTGTTCCCAGACTGTTCAGAGATCTGTTGGAGGTGATCCTTTGTCTAGAAAGCCCTCAGTGGTTCATTGGGAAGTGCACAACTTTACAGGTCAATGGACAAATGCCAATTCAGATGACCTTTCTCATCCAACTCCACATACCGTAGGCCAAGCTGCGCAATCCACGGTCCCTACTCGAACAACTTTCTGCAGGAGACCAGACAGTGATCTGTGGCACTGTGGCACAGAAGCTGCAAGCATTGGATCTCAAGACCCCACAGAGGACAGTAAAATCTGTAAATAGGATCACTGGAGTCTCCCCCCCACTCCCACTTCTGACATTTAACAAGAGTGTTGTATACGAGGGCTCGAAGCATTGTTGAAGATACATACCATTCATCCCACAATCTCTTTGACCCACTACTGTCAAGAATGAGGAACAGGATCAGCAGGACTACCAGTCTGGGTACAGCTTCTTTGCCCAGGCTGACAGACTAATAAATACCCTGTCATCACTAGAACAGTGAGCTGTTTACTGTATCGTTTATCTGTGCTGTGCACTTCAGTATTTGTGGTAATATTGTGTTTTACATGTGATATGTATTGTGGGTACATAAAAAAAAACTGTCCACACGCACACAAAACCCTTTGTTCACATAAATGACTATAACAATGAGGAATTTGATCAATTTAATTGAGAATTTTTTTTTAGCGAACCACATGCTTTTCCCGCCAACATTGGAGACAAAAAAAAACCCAGGGGAAATTGTAAAGTGTGAAGAAAATAAAAATGCAAAAACTGACATGTCAGCAATTCAAGAGTATTCACCTCCCTCTGCTCTGTACTTGGTTGAACCACCTCTCAGCTATTACAACCAGTCGTCTTTTTGGATAATGTGATGGAGCAGGATTTTCTCCATACCTCTTTGCAAAGTTGCTCAAGCTGAGCCAGGTTAGTTGGGGAGGGGGCGATGGGCAGCGATCTTGCCAGAGATGTTCAATCGGGTTAGGGTCAAGAATCTAACTGGGCCACTCAAGGACATCAATGTTCTTCATTTAAAGCCACTCCATGGTTGCTCTGGCGTGTGCTGGTCATTGTTCCTGTGAAAGACGAACTTCCTCACCAGTTTAAACTTTTGGTAGAGGCTAGCAGGATTTTGACCTGGAATCTCTCTATATTTAGCAGTATTTATCTTCCCATCCTTCTTGGCCAGATTTACAGACTCTGCTGCTGAAAAACATCCCCACAGCATGATGCTAGCTCCACCACACTCTACAATAGGGATGATGCTACCTGGCTGATGTGCAATATTAGATTTACGCCACTCCTACCACTTTGTGTTGAGGCCAAAAGCTCCACTTTTGTCTCATCTATCACAAGACCTTCTTCCACATCTTTACAGCATCTTCTAAGTGACATTTTGCAAAGTCTTTATGGGCAAGGCCTGAGAGACTGTGGAGTCAGGTACTTCTGCAGCTCACTCAGGGTGACTGTTGGCATCACATGGGCTCTCTTACAAGTGCCATTCTCCTCTGGTGTCTAAGTTTAGAGGGGCGGTCTGACCTTGACAGTGTGGCTGTGGTTTTGTGGCGACCCACTTCCCAGCGCACTCGAACCGTCTCACAAAGCGGTGCGCGCCGGCATTGAGCCAGTTCCCAAAGAGAGCGCCAAGCCTGCTTCACCAGCAAGGGGAAAAGCCCGCGCACGGGACGGGACTGTGAATACGCGCCCCCTACAGTATTCCCACCCGGGGAGGGCGGGATCAGGAAGGCTTTAAAGCGAGGCCGCGAAGTTTGAATAAACCTCTTTTGTAATTGCAGCTCACCGACTCTGTGTCGTTATTGCAGCGCTGCGTGTAGCACAGTTTCATATTTTTTTCACAATTTACTGCAATGAGCTCCAAGGCATGTTCATTGCCTTTGAAAATGTCTTGTACTTATTCTTGTAAGAATATTTATCCTTATGAATTCATTTTAAACAGGTGATCCTCCAATTTTCTACATCAACAAATAGGGTGAATTGGTAATGTAATATACAGTATTGCACCTGAGAAAAGTTTGTGCAGCAATTACAAAGGGGATGAATACTTTTTCAGCCTCAATTTTGGTTTTTAATTTTTAGTAAACTGTGACAAGTATTGGAATATTTCTTCTGATTTGATATAATGCACTGTGGTTTATGGATTAGCTCAAAAATCCTATTTCAATGCATTTTACATTTAGAAAATGAGACAGTAAAATGTGAAAATTGTAGGAGCTGAGTACTTTTTTCCAAGGCACTGTGTGTATACCAACACACATCTATCTGCACATACTCACACTCACTCACTCAGATGACAAAAAAGTTGAACTTTATAACCATTAAGCATGCAAGTGAAAGGCATCTTCATACAAAGTAACTTTACCAGGAACTAGCAAATAAACTGTCAACAGGAAAAATACAAGGATAATACCCCGCAATAGTGGAGACCATATTCACACACAAGAACTTATTTGTCATGATGCTGACGTTAAACCAAGAGAGAACTAGAAGAGAGGGTGGCACGGTAATGTAGCGTTTAGCACAATTGCTTTACAGCGCAACAACTGGGGTTCAATTCCCACTTCTTGTACGCAAGGTGTTTGTCCGTTTTCCTTCTGATCATCAAGGTTTCCACCCGATGCTCTGATTTCTTCCCACGTTACAAACGCACACAGTTAGGGTTAGTAAATTATGGGCGTGCTAGCGACACTTGTGGGCTGCCCCCGACACAATCCTCGCTGATTTGATGGACATTATGCATTTTGCCGCATATCTGACGCTGGTATAAATTGTACTGTGTGACAAATAAAGGTAACCTTTGACCCATGCCACAACGCTAGCTGCAGGTAAAGACAGCGCATGAAGTAGCCAACCACGCTATGACAGAACGGGCTGGCAATGCCAATTCTCCTGCTAACTTTGCCCCTTTGCCCGGTTATTCACTCCTCCTCATTCTGTCCTCGGTCTACTTTCCCCCAGTAGTTCACACACTTTTACCCTCCCGTTCTGCAGTTCTTGGAAGTTCACCACTTACACACCTGAACAGTAAAACGATTGCTAGCTTGGCTAATCAAAACAATTCCTTCAGTTAACGTGCTCTCCTGGTTTATATCAAGTAAAAATATGGACTTTAGACACAGACATTCCAAACAGTTTCATTTATTTTCACTAACGCTGCTACCTTGGTTTGTAGAGAGCAGAATGGCCCCAAAAGACCCGAAGGGACAGTTTGGGGCATCCTAAAATAATGCCTGTGTTAGTGGGAGCAGGCGCACCACACCCTAAACAGGCAGATTTAAACCCTCAGTTTGGCTTTGGTGTGTAGTTATATAGGAAAGTTAAAGACAAAGTGTGAGAGTTAAAGGGAAAGCCTCTGTACAGTTGTAAATTTTTGTACATACATGTCTGTTTTCATTTGTCAGCTTGTAAATCATTTCTTACTTCACAACTTTTGGGCAGCTTTTGTGTGGTTTGCCCCCACCCGGCACTAAATAAAACTCCTTTGCACTGATGTGCTGATGCAGCTTACCATCTGTTCTCCCCCCCCCCCTATTGGTTACCCTCATTGGGCATGTTTACTCACACCTGATGGCAAGGAGGGACACATGCAAAGGTGGAAGAAGTCAAAAAAAAGCAAAGTGAAGTTGAGAAGTTACTGTAAGTATTATATACCATGTTTCAATGCTGGGGATGTAATGGAAACACAACTGAAACCAGAGACAACAGGAAGAATTTAGAGTCCATGATGTCAAAAGGAAAGGGCAGGTTAAAGACAGAACAATAGTCGAAGTAGGGGAAAGGGAGCACATTCAAACAGAAACTTCTGGAAGGATGTGGTTATAACTATTTGCAAAATATTACTGTTGAGCCATGGAAAGGGATCTCTGATGCAAAGCAGCAGGGAAGAAGGCCTTGATTTTCAAACACGCTTTTCCTCAGGATCACTAAATGCAGCGCTGCCACGCTAAAACTCACGGCAGCCTTCACCGAGAGGCATCTCTCAAGATATCGGAGATGATTCCAGGTGAGAGGCGGTGATTTCAGAGGAGATGTGAAGGGCAGGTTTTTACAGAGAGAGAGATGGGTGCCTGGAAGATGCTGCCCTCAGGCTGGTAGAGGCAGAATCATTAGGGACTTTTAAGCGGCGTTGTCATAGGCACCTGAATGTGAGGAAAATGAAGGGAGTTAACATTGTGTAGACAGAAGCAATTAATTTAGCTCGCTATTTGATTATTAATGTGTTTGGCTCAGCATAACATTGTGGGCTGAATGGCCTGTTCCTGTGCTGTACTCTTCTAGGCTCTATAGTAAATCACTCATACTAGGATACCAGGTCTCTCTTTTAAAGTATCTGACAGACTGCATCATCTTCTGAGGTTCTACCTGTCCCTTGTATTACAAACCAGGGAATGGATAGCGTGAATGTAAACTGGCTTTGAAATTAGAACTAAAGGTCATGGGTTAAGGGTGAAAGGTACAATGTTAAAGGGGAACCCCTTCACTCAGAGGGTGGTGAGAGAGTGGAACAAGCTGCCAGTGGAGGTGGTGCATGGAGGCTCGATGGCAACACCTAAGAGAAGTTTGGATAAGTACATGGATGGGAGGGGTATGGTCCAGGTGCAGTTTGATGGGACTTGGCAGAGTAACAGTTCATCATGGACTAGATGGGCCAAAGAGCTTGTTCTTGTGCGGTGGTGCTTTATGACTCTACACCAGAGGTTCCCAACCTTTTATATGCCCTGGATCTCCACCATTATCCCAAGGGGTCCATGGACCCCTGCTCTAAACAAAGGGCCTGGCCTCATTGCTGGGCAATGCTCCATCTCGCTTCATAATCTGTCATTCACAGAAAAAAGTCTTTGACCACAAGTCCAGCAGGCAGCAGAGTGGGAAGGATAGAGAGTGCTTAAATCCTTGCAGGAGAAGGACGTGAATCCTGAGGGATGGTTTCTCAAGCACACTGTCAAATCCATCTGGTGGAACACCTCACAGCCACAACAAGCATTCAGTTAGCAGTGAGAGGGGACCTTCTGGTCAGGTCTGCTCTGAGGATTGTCATTCTGTTGTGGTGTAAAGGATGAGAGCTCCTAAGGTCCCAAGAGTGATGCCGCCTGGAGTTTGGCTCCTGGTAGGGTCACCCATGGTGGCAAGGTGAAGTGTGATCCAACCAAGACCTCCATGGTCAAACCAACCAAGGAAGATCGACACATCACAATGTCAGTGAAGGCGGAGGAAGGCTCCAGCAGTGAAGGGACCCCAGTCATCCTGCATTCCATGCCACTGGATCTTGACCCAGGACCCAGGATCTTGTCAAGGACCGTGTCACGGCTCTCTGTGCATCAGCCTCCCCACGTTAAATAGTGTCACACATAGGTGTTCTTTATTAAGGAAGTAGCCCTTTGGGAGAAGATCGATTCGAGTGATTGCAACACCACTACTACTTTGTTAGGTCCTCCCTCTGCACAATCAGTCTCACTCCCAATGCACGCTGCCCTCAAGACAGCCGCAATGAGGGCCAGCCAACCATTTACCTCTTTCTAGATTGTGCATTTGGAAAAGTCTGGTTAAGGCCTCATAGAAGTTCATCCCCAGCAGCCACGTAACAGACTCATCTCCGATCTATGGAAAGTTCAGAGGCAGACATGAACTGCCACTAAAGATAATCAACTGATGAAAGGTATATCTCAATCTGCTATTATTATGGCAATTTCATCCATCAGGTCAGCATGGACTAGTTGAGGAGGAATTCCTTTAGGCAGAGGGTGGTGAATCTGTGCAATTCATTGCCACGGATGGCTGTGGAGGCCATCATTTAAAGCAGAGTTTATTGATTAGTCAGGAAGGCAGGAGAATGGGGCTGAGTGGGACAATAAATCAGCCACAATGAAATGGTGAAGCAGACTCAATGGGCCAATGTTGTCGTACTCTGACTCGAGGCTGAATTGCAGAAATGATTCCATCATTCCACTTCATCCCTTTGAGAGCAGCATGAAATTTCAGATTTTTGTTTTCCCCATTCAGGACATGCTCACTTATTACTTCCATCAGGGAGTTGGTACAGGAGCCTGAAGGCACACACTCAATGTTCCAGGAACAGCATCTCCCCCTTTACCACCAGACTTCTGAGTAGACAATGAACTCAGGTACTTTTTTATCCTCTCTTTTTGCACTAATTGATTCTTTTTTATAAATTACATTAAGTTATGTAGTTTTTTTATGATTATGTATTGCACTGTACTGCTGCTGCAAAACAACATATTCCACAACATTTGCCAGTGATATTAAATCCGATTCTGATCTTACTGAGAACTTCCTATCTTGCTAACTGGCACAGATTCCCTGCAGGTACGTGCAAACGTTTTGGTACAACAAAAGACTCACTGGCTTCTCTAATCCCATCATTTGTATTGTTTGTCGTGCAGTTCTCTAAATTATGAGCAACTGAAGCCACAAAGTTGAAATCCACCTCAGACTGTAATTTCCCTATCAAATTAAATGACAAACATGCAAATACCTTCACTTACATGGAAGTCTTATCGTACTGAATACACATCTCAAAATAGCATCTACATGGAGTGCTGTGGCAGGAAAACAGCATCCATCAAGGATATGCTCTATTCTCACTGTACTATGAGGAAGGTGGTACAGGAGCCTCAGGACCTGCACCACCAGGTTCAGGAACAGTTGTTACCCCTCAACCACCAGGCTCTTGAACCAGAGTGAATAACTTCACTCAGCCCATCACTGAACTGGTCCCTCGATCTAAGGACTCATTTTAAGGACTCTATCTCATGTTATCTATATTTCTTATTTCCTTTTTGTGCACAGTTGCCTTATGAATATTGGTCTGTCACTGTTCGCCTACCTCTGTCATGTTCAGTTTTTCATTGATTTTATTATGTTTCCTTCTATTTACTGAGGATGCCCCACAAGGAAATGAATCTCAGGATTGTACACGTACTTTGATCTTTGAGTGGCATCGGACGGAAGCAGAAGTTCTCTGCAAAATGCACAGCAGAAATGTGGAGTCCCAATGAAGGGTCTCAGCTCCAACATCGACTGTTTAATCTTTTCCACAGATGCTGCGTGTTGCAGCAAAAATGTAGAGGTTGCTTAGGGAGCACTTGCATGGGGTTCTGAGTAGGTCTGTCTCACCGAGACATGGAATGGATGACAAAGAGTCATCCAGTCACGCGGAAGGAGGAAGCCTACTTAAGTGTTTCGGAAGAATAATCTGACACAACTTGAGACTTGAGAGATACAAGTTTGCCAGGAAAGAGTGCAAGGAGACTCCGGAGAGCAGAGGGGCCTCCACTGGTGGAGTTGACCATGGATGTTCTGTCTTATCAACTATATAGATAGCTACGCAAGTTAGTATACAAGCCAGGGCAGTACGATATGGAGAGAAAACTGTTACCCATGCAGCAGGCAGGAGAATAAGGTTGAGAGGGATAATAAATCAGCCATAATGAAATAGTTTTTGGGGTTGGAGAGCCTTCCTGTGTTGTAGTACTCTGACTCAAGGTTGAATTGCAGAAATGATTTAGTTATTTCACTCTATCCATTTGAGAGCAGCATGAAATTTCAGATTTTTGTTTTCCCATTCAAGACATGCCCACTTCTCATTGCTACCATCAGGGAGGTGGTACAGGAGCCTGAAGGCACACACTCAAATGTTTCAGGAACAGTTTCTTCACCTCATTATAGGAAGAATGTGGAGGCTTTAGAGAGGGTGCAAAGAAAATTTACCAGGATGCTGCCTGGATTAGACAACATGTCATATGAGAAGTTGAGCGAGCTAGGGCAATTCTCTTTGGAGAAAAAGAGGATGAAAGGCATCTTGATCGGTGTACAAGATTATCAGAGGCATAGAGAGAGTGGACAGTCAGCACCTTCTCCTCAATGGGGCAATGGCCAATACCACAGGACATCCATTTAAGACGAGTGGAGGAAAGTTTACACACAGTGATAGGTGCCTGGAACGTGTTGCGAGGGGTGATGGTAGAGGCTGATACAGAAGGGACATCTAAGAAACTCAAATAGGTACATGGAATTAAGAAAAATGGAGGGTTACGAGCTATATAGGGGTGGTTTAGATTGATCATGGAGTAGCTCGGCACAACATCATGAGCTGAAGGGCCCATACTGTTTTATATTCTAAATGCCCTTAAATTTTGCTTTAATATCCTTGGCGTGAAGAATACAGCTGAGAGTTCCTAACTGGACTAGAATCCAATTTACACTGTTTGAAATCTAGAAGCTTGTTAATGAAGAAAATCTTTCAGTTATTCTTCCAATTCTGATCCCATGGCACTGAGCTTAATAACTGTGCTTTCTCACACAGACTGGTGACATGACAAAACACATCAAAATCTACTTTACTATTTTTTGTCTTACTATTACCGAGCTTCCACTTATTTAGAAGAACACGTTTCAGGTGAGCAAGGACAAAAACTTAAGAAAAATTATGAAGGGTCTTGTCCCAAAATGACAACCATTCATTCATTCCTTTCCGTAGCTGTTGCCTGACCTGTTGAGCTCCTCGAGTATTTGGTGTGTTACCCTGGTCTGCGGATTGAGATTCGAGGTCGGAGAAAGGCCAATTTTGATGGTATCAGAAAGGATCTGGCAAATGTGGATTTGGACAGGCTGCTTTGTGGCAAAGTGTACCTGGTTAAGTGGGAGGCCTTCAAATGTGAAATTTTGAAGGTATGAAGCTTGTATGGCCTGTCAGTATCAAAGGTAAAGATAACAGGTATACGGTACTTTGGTTTTCAAGAGATATTAAGGCATTGGTTAAGGAAAAAAAAGGTGCATAGAAGGTAGTTAGGCAGAAACAAATGAGGTACTTGAGTATAAGAAATGCAAGAGAACACTTAAGAAATCAAGAGAGCTAAAACAAGGCATGAGGTTGCTCCAGCAGACAAGGTGAAAGAGAATCCCAAGAGATTCTACAGGCATGTTCAGAGTAAAAGGGTTGCAAGGAACAAAATTGGTCCTCTGGAAGATCAGAATGGTAATGCATGTGTGGAGCCAAGAGATTTGGGGGGGGGGGGGGGGGGGAGAGAAGAGGGTTGATTTTAAATGAACTTTTTTGCATCCGTATTTACTCAGGAGACATCTATAGAAGTAAGGCAAAGCAACATCAAGATCATGGACCCTACTGAGATTACAGAGGTGGTGCTGTTTGCTTGGTTGAGGCAAATTAAGGTGGATAAATCCCCAGGGGATGCCAAAGAGTTCCCTCAGACCCTGCGCGAGAAAAGTACAGAAAATGAAGGGGCCCTAGCAGAGATACTAAAATCTTCCTGAGCAACCGGGGGATAGCTAATGCTGTTCCACTGTTTAAGAAAGGTTCTAAAAATAAACCAGGAAATAATAGGCCAGTGAGCCTGACATCTGTAGTAGGAAAGTTATTGGAAGATATTCTAAGACACTGGATATATGAGTATTTGGAGACACATGGACTGATAAGGGATAGTTAGCATGGCTTAATGTGTGGTAGGTTATGTCTAACCAATCTTTATAGTTCTTTTTTGAGGAAGTTACCAGGAAAGTTGATGAAGGCCAAGTAGTGGTTGTTGTTCACATGGACTTTGGCAAGGCCTTTGAGAAGGTCCCACATGGGAGTCACTTGGTATTCAAGAGGAAGTAGTAAATTGGATTAGACATTGGCTTTGTGGGAGAAGCCTGAGAGTGGTAGTAGATGGTTGCCTCTTTGACTGAAGGCCTTTATCTGGTGGAGAGCTGCAGGGATTGGTGCTGGATCTGTTGTTGTTTGTCAACTATATCAACAAACTGGATGATATGGTTAACTGGATCAGCAAATTTGCTGATGACATCAAGATTAACGGTGTAGTGCATCGCGAGGAAGGTCATCATGACTTACAATGGGATCTGGACTAGCTGGGAAATTGGGCTGAAAAATGGCAGATGGAATTTAATGCAGACAAGTGTGAGGTGTTGCACTTTGGCAGGACCAACCAGGGTATTCTTACACAGTGAAAGGTAGGGCACCGAGGAGTACAGTAGAACAGAGGGATTTGGGAATGCTTCCTTGAAAGTTGCATCACAGGTAGATAGGGTCGTAATAAAAGCTTTTGGCACATTGGCCTTAATAAATTAATGTATTGAGTACAGGAGTTGGGACAGTATGTTGAAATTGTACATGATGTTGGTGAGGCCTAATTTGGAGTATTGTGTGCAGTTTTGGTCACCTACCTACAGGAAAGATGTAATTAGATTGAAACTGTACAGAGAAAATTTATATGATATTGCCGAAACTGGAGGACCCAAGTTGTAGAGGAAAGATTGAATAGGTTAGGACTTTATTCCTTAGAACATAGAAGATTGAGGGGAGATTTGATGGAGGTATGCAAAATTATGAAAGGTTTAGATGGGGTAAATGCAAGCAGGCTTTTTATGAGGCTGGGTGGGACTATAACCAGAGGTCACGGGTGAAAGGTGAAAAGTTTAAAGGGAACATAGGGTCATGAGAATGTGAATGAACTGGCAATGTAAGAGGTGTGTGCTAACTGGATTTCAACATTTAAGAATAGTTTGGATAGGTACATGGACGGGAGGGGGATGGAGGGCTATGGTCCCAGTGCAGGTCGATAGAAGTAGGCAGTTTAAATGGCTCAGCACGGTCTAGATGGGCTGAAGGGTCAGTTTCTGTTTTGTACTTTTCTCTGATTACTGCCATTTATTGTGTTCAATGAAAAAAATCTGATTTCTACACTTTGTCATACTTCTGTGTACTAGTTATATTTTCAAATGCAATAAGAATTCTTTCTCTACACAAGTGCTGTATTCCAAGCAATAAAAGAAATAGAAGCAGAATTAGGCCATTCAGAGTCTACCTCACTATTTGATTAAAGCTGATTATTATATCTCTCAACTCCATTCCCCTGCCTTTACTCTATAACCTTCGAAGCCCTGACTAATCAAGAATCTATCAACCTCCACTTTAAATGCACCCAATGACCTAGCCGCCACAGCTGTCCGTGGCAATGAATTCCACTGATCCACCACCCTCTGACTAAGAAATTCCTTTGCATCTCTGCTCTAAATAGGCATCCCTCTATTCTGAGGCTGTGCCCTCGGGTCCAAGACTCCCTCACTATCGGAAACACCCTCTCCACATCCATTCTATGCAGGCCTAGTCCTGATGCTGGCTTGCAGCCTGAAGCTTTGATAATTCCTTTCCTCCCACTGACACTGCTCAACTCGCTGCCGTCCTCTAGCAGATTGTTTGTTGCTCCAGATTCCAGTGTCTCGTTTATACTCTAATATCACATTTAATCACACTGCACAAATGATCATAGGCAAACGCGATAGGAAAACTAGCTACATCATCATTTTGTGCCATGTCATATGACGTGGGTGATCGTGGTCTTTGCCCATGACTGGCAAATTTTTCCACAGAAACGGTTTGGCATTGTCTTCTGCAGGCCAATGTTTTTACAAGACGGGTGACCCCAGCCACTCTCAATGCTTTTCAGAGATTGTCTGCCTGGCGTCAGTGGCCGCATAACCAGGACTTGTGATCTGCACCGGCTGCTCGTATGGTCATCCACCACCTGCTCCCATGGTTTCACGTGACCCTGATTGGTGGGGGGGTGCTAAGCAGGTGCTACAGCTTACCCAAGGGTGGCCCGCATGCTAGTACTGGAAAGGAGTGCCTTACACCTCCTTTGGTAGAGATGTACCTTCACTCCGCCACGCACAAAATGCTGGGAGCCATTGATAGAGAGGAATAAACTGTTGATGTTTTGGGCCGAGACCCTTCATCAGGACATTCATTTTGTGAGTTGCTGTGGATTTCCAGCATCTGCAGCATCTCTTCTATTTAAAAATAAATAAATAAATAAGATCATAAGATGAACATGCTCTGATCTGCCCCTGTACACCTACAAAGCTCCACAGTGGACATTTGCTCAGGTACATTCTCAGCTTTTATCCCTGCCCTCCTCTCTTGAAGGCACAGATTTCACAGGCAGTATTGTACTGCCCTAAGTGACCTTACTCACAGCACTGAAGTGTGACGGTGACTACTGACAGGCTGCTGAATAGAGTACCGGAGCAAATCCAGTCTCAGTCTCGTTCACAAGATTCCCCTGCTGCACAGCCAGCACAGGTTATTCCACAGAGATCACGGGTGAAAGTGCCAGGAAAATGGCTCTGCCCAAATTATCGCAAGAAGTGTAATCATGATTTGTAGCACCTGATTGAGGTGAATCAACTGCAATGTGCAGGTCAAAAACAGAATTTTTCCAATCTCAGAAATGTTCACACTGAGTGTCACAAGAAATCAGCATCAGCACTTTGAAACTGCAGGAAGGTTAATCTCTGCTTCAGTAACACACACAAAATGCTGGAGTGACTCAACAGGTCAGGGAGCATCGATGGAGGTTTATAAACAGTCAACGTCTCTGGCCGAGACCCTTCATCAGGACATCAGTCTGAAACAATAACTGTCTACTCCTCTCCACAGATGCTGCCTGAACTGCCGAGTACCTCCAACATTTTGTGTTGATTGCTCTGGTTTTCCAGCATCTGCAGAATCTCATGTCCGTGCCAACCGATTTTTCTACTTAGTCCCATCTACCCACAGTATGACTATATTCCTCATCCATGCACCTGTCCAAATTTCTCTTAAATGCTGCAGCCAAATCATTACCCACCCCTGCAGTGGAAATGTCTTCTGCCAAACAGCATCTTCAATTCAATCAAGGCTCATCAGAGTAGTCTTAACCAGGAAAATAATTCCTGCTCCACATCCATAATTAACTACAAGTACAGCTGAATAAAGGATATGAAGAGAGTTCATCTTGCTGTTACAGTACAGTCTAAGCCCTTCAGCACACAATGTTGTGCCAACCTTTTAACCCAAGATCAATCTAACCCTTGCCCCCTACATAGCTCTCTATTTTTCTACCATCCATGTGCCTACCTAAGAATCTCTCAAACGTCCCTAATCTACCACCACCCACGGCAGCCCATTCCACACACCTACCACTGTGTTTAAAAAAAAACTTACCCATGTACTTTCCTCCAATCACTTTAAAATTATGCTCCTTGTGATACTTATTTCCCCCTGGGGAAAAAAAAATGCCTCTGGCTATCCACTCAACCTGTGCCTCTCATCATTTGGTACACCTCTACCAAGCCATCTCTCATGCTCCTTCGTTCCAAAGAGAAAAAACCCTGGCTCGCTCAACCTATCCTCATTAGCTTAAGGGGCTAATAATTAAAGGTGAACTCAAACAGCCTTGGACACGTTGAGTTCAGAACACCGAAAGCCACAAAACATACTAGTTTTGGAGGTGTTAGCAGGGCAAATTACTGGAATAAATCAAGGCTTAAGGGGTTACAATATGTCTGCCTTACCTTCCCTTGAGTTTTGGATGTGAACTAATTGAGGGCTTTGGCGTGATAAACAAGTACAATCAATTCATTCAGTGAGGAAAGCTAGACCAAGTGAGTGCAACCCTAAATGTGGCAGCCACAGCACAAGTGAAATCAGGAAGCATTTTCTTCCTCTGACAGGCTGCAGAATTATTATTAGGGTTGGTATCAGAGAACTCCACCATGGACGGTCCCAAGCCCGATACGAAAAGAGGAGGGTTGAGCATGGAGCTAGCAACCCCATCCTGTAAAAACCCGGAGCTACAGAAATTCCAAAGACATCATCTCTGGGAGAGGTAGGATACACTAAGAAGATGGGCTGTACCTGGGATAAAATGCAAGACTAGCCCAGGACAGACAACATTGGTGAGCAACTGTCAATGACTTATGCCCCAGTAGGTGTGATGAGCTTAACTATTTATATTTATCATATCAAAATAATATCAAGAGGCCAAATAGCTTGGTGTGATTATGTGTCTTTGTTAAACATTCCACCTCCAACAGCCCAACTGAGAAATGACACTTGTTGGAAAATTACTTTATTTATTGTACTTGATTTAGAGAATCAGCACAGAATAGGCCCTTCAAGCTGCATTGCCCAGCAACCTCCGACAACCCTGACTTAACTCGAACTTGATCATGAGATAATTTACAAATGACCAATTAACCTACTAATCGGCGTGTCTTTGGACTGCAGTAGGAAACTGGGGCACCTGGAGAAAACACACTCACACACAGGGAGGACGTGCAGACTTCTTACAGAGGACACTGGGTTTGAACTCTCACTCCTCAGTTATAACAGCGTTGCACCAACCGTTAAGGTGAACCAAAAGCGAAGTTTAGAAAGACCAAACCCACCCTTTATATCCATGTGGAAAAAGAGCCCTCCCCATGGTGGCCAGACGCTCATTGCAGACTATAAAGGCTGTTTGACCCAAAAAGAAGTTTCAAGTCTTGGACCTTGTTCACCTTTCCTATACCTTTAATTGAAGCAATCAAACACGTTACTGGTTTTGAGGACCTTACCAACAATGGTCTGCTTGACTTAGGTTTTCTAATTTTTTTTTTACTTGACTTCCCCAGGTATATTGAAAACTCAACAAACAGCTCACGTAAGTTCGGAGCTGCAGCAAGTCATCTGGCCCTTCGATCCAGACTCTGCCTCGCAAGATCCTGGCTGACCATGTACGTCAGCCCTGTTCTTCCGCACTGTCCCCACATCCATTGATTCACTTCCTAGCCAGAAATCTGTAGTTTTGGTAAATTTAATGACTAAGTGCCCAGGATAAGCAATGTCAAAGACTCAACATCACCAACTGAAGAAATCTCCATCAGGTGCAAGGCTGTGGACTTTTTGCTCCAGGCCACTGTGCCAAAGAAAAGACATCCTCCCTGCATCTATGCATATGAGCCCTGCAGAAAACTTCATCAATATCAAATGAGATCATCTTGCATTCATGCAATCTTGGGAGAATACACATTCAGGATACTGCCTGGGATGGAGGCACGTGCTAAAAGGAGAGGTTGGACAAACTTCTTATTGTTTACCCTGGGGCATTGGAGGCAGAGGGGAGACCGGAAAGAAGTTTATAAGATTATGGGAGGCATAGACAGCGGTTTGTTTTTCCCCAGGTTTCAGGCATCTAATACTAGAGGGCATGCCTTTAAAGTGAGGGGGTGAGTTCAGGTGAGATGTGAAGATCAAGTTTTTAAACTCTGAGCGCACGCTGCCAGGGCTGGTGGTGCTGGAGACAAATGCAATGGGAACATTCAAGAGGCTCTTCAATAGGCACATGAATGTGCAGGAAATGGAACAATATGTAGCTAGAAGGCATTAACCCAGTTGGATATCTGATTACTAATTTAATTAGGTCGGCAAGACACCGTGGGCCAAAGGTCCTGTGGCTGTGCTGTAGTGCTCTATGTTCTATTCACCCCTCTCCTCATGTGGCAAACCCACCATCCCCAGAATTAGAATGTTAATTCATTGCTGCACAACCGCTACGGCAAATGTATCCTTTTCTTCCGGTTAAGAACACAAGCAGAATTAGCCCATTAGAATCTGCTCCCCCGTTCCACCTCCTGGTTAAAGACATTCCTGTTCATCTGTTATAAATGGACGCCCCTTTATTCTAAAGCTATCCCCTCGTCCTTGACTCACCCATTTCAGGAAATGTCCTCTCCACATCCACTCTATCCAGGGCTTTCAATATTCAATAAGTTTCAGCCAGATCTCTCCTTGTTCTTCTAAACTCCAGTGAGTACAGGCCCAGACCCATCAAAATGCTCCTCATACATTAACCCTTTCATTCCCGGGATCATTCTCGTGAACTTCCTCTGGCCTCTTTTCAATGCCAGCATATCCTTTCTTAGACAAGGAGCCCAGTATTGCTCACAACAGTCCAAGCGTGGTCTGACCAATGCATTACAAAGCCTCTAGTACTAAGGAGTTCAAAATTGTACATATACTTCATGTGCTGTCTTCTTTAATGCTGTAGAAAGACTTCATCACTCCTGTATTCAAATCGTCTCACCACAAAAGCCTACATGTCATCAGCCTTCCTTTTGTCTTGTGGCATCTACGTATCAGCAACACACACATCATTAGAATTGCAAAGGCAAGGGGCAGAAGCCAGAATAAAAATGTGGTGGGGGGTGGGGGGGGTGGGAAGGTAACCTGGTCTCACCTGCCAGCTTGTACTCCTCCCCTCGCCCACCTTCTGCCCCATTCCCTGAGTCCTGATGAAGGGTCTCAGTCCAAATCGTTGACTGTGTTTTCCCCACCATAGATGTTGACTGATTTGCTCAGTTGCTCCAGTATTTTGAGCTTTTCCTCTGGATTTCCAGCATATGCAGAATATCTTGTGCTTAATATTAGCCATGGCCAAGTTGGCTCCTTGCTTCCCAGTGTGGCTAATCGAAAATCCATCTGTTTGAGGTTTCTGTTACTTACAGATTTTTAAAATTATTATTTCTGTTTTAGCACTATTTTTAATTTAACTGTTTAGTATACATATATACTTACTGTAATTGATATATTTATCATGTATTGCATTGTACTGCTGCCGGCTAACAAATTTCACATATCCCGGTGATATCAAACCTGATTCCGAGTTACAACTAATTCCTTCAAAAATCAATTATCTTGTAGCAAACTCTCACATTCTCCCTACCCCCGTCAGAAACAGAGAAGTCAATCAATACCAACCAAAATCTGCAATACAACTTAGAAAAGTCTAGAACAGTGGCAATACCGTCTTCACAAACCTCTAATTCGGGTATGTGAGAGAGCATTACCCTTTACTCCGCTCAATCTATTCTGATTTTTCCCTTTAATAAAAGTCCTTATAGAAATTTTAAAAAGACTGCGGTTGAAGATACGCTGCTTAACTACTAAGGCAATTTAAGTTTAAACCTCGACAACTCGGATTTGACTCACACTTTACGGGCCTCGATCGCTTTCCAGTAAAACAGAAAGTGATGCAAACAAGGAAAAGAACGACAGCAGGTGCAGACAGGACCTGTTTTAAAAGTGACGCCGGGAGAAGGGAATGGTTAGCTCTCAGGTGAGTTAGGAAGGCTGACTGCGTTGTTTTGGCCGCCGTGAGTGTACAGGGTCAGCACAGTAAGTTCAGTAGGAGGGAGAGCAGGGATCGCATGCCTTCTCCTCCCCTCATTCACACACACGCTGCGGGCTCTCCACTTACTTTTCACAGGTTGCGGGTTGGATTGCTTCCTCCTGGGCATTTTCCACCGCAGCTCAAACTCTCCCTGAGTTGGAAAAGCAGCATTCGCAGGCAGCCGACATTCGCTAACGTGGAGAAAGTGAATTTAAAGCTCCCCTACTTCCTGCTTCAAACTATCAGCCATTAACGAGCCTTCGGTGCCTGAGCGTCCAAGTGCAGGAAGGAAATCCATCACTTCCTCCCCCTCCCTCCGCTTCGGCGCCTGACCTCACTGCGCACGCACGCCGGCTACGCGTGACGACCGCGGTCGTTTTACGGCCTGCTGGGAGTTGTAGTCCCAGGGGACGGGGTAGGCCTGGAGTGGCCGCGGAGGCTTTGCTGGAAACGGACTGATTCCTGCAATGGTTCTCAGGCTACAGGCGGGAATGACGTGTTGACTACAATCACCGGAGTGAGACAAAGTCGAAGTTATTGAAATGCTTCATATGCTCTCACAGTATGAAGCGGATGCCCGGATTTATTAACGTTGGTGCACTTCGCAAACGACCCAACTGAATGTACCGGGCGGCACAGTGGCGGCCGCGTTCCGTGACGCAATGTTTACCCGGAGAGTGATGACGTGACCGGGTGCGCAGGTTCTGGTGACGTTCTCCAGCGTGTGTGGGTCGGGAGGCCAGCGGGATCAGCTGGCGGGTGGCGACGGCGACGGCGGCGGTGGCGGTGGCGGCCGGGGGGAGGTAGGTGACCGACGGGCCCCGACACTGCTCTGCCTCTCACCGTCACCGCACACCGGACTGCCGGGCTCCGGCGGCCGCGCGGGGACGTGGACGGTCTCGAGGTGTGGGGCCGAGGAGACCCCGCACTCCGTCTGTCCGCTGAGGACGGATTCCCCCTCCCGCCGCCCGAGTCACACCCGGGCCCCGCGGGACGGATCCCCTCCGCCGTGCGGGTCACACCCGGGCCCCGCTGGACGGATCCCCACCACTGTCCGAGTCACACCCAGATCCCCCTCCACGGTACGAGTCACACCCGGATCCCCCTCCACCCTCTGTCACACCCAGACAGGGTGTGGGGGCACTTAGCACCCATCCTCCCAGTCACACCAAGACCTTGCACCGCTCCCCCGCACTCCCAAACACACCCCCTGTAATAACTGAGGGCGATCTACTGTGGCGGAGCCCCGTTTGCCCCTATTATACCCACCTGGTCCGGTATCCGTGCTCCGTCCGCACGGGCATTTCCCCTTTATAAAAAAACGGTTTGATTTTCCATTTATTCGGTCCGTAGTCCCAGGCTCTCCATCGGAGGATAGGATGCAGCAGAGATATCTCCGTTAGCTAAAGTCATCCGACTCTTCACATTGGTAGCCGATTTGGACTGAGTTTGTCATGGAGGCTCTGGGTTGAACATCTGGAATTGGAATTTGTCTGCCTCTGCAGAATTTAACGGCTTTAAATTCTGCCTCTTGATTGTACATTTAAGAAGGGAACAAGGGAAAATCCTGGGAACTATAGACTCACGTTAGTTGTAGGGGCATTGCTAGAGAAAATTCTTTTAGGGATAGGACGGATGAGCATTTGGAAACCCGTGGCCTAATACCAGCATTCTTTGTGCGTGGCAGGTCCTGCCTTACAAACTTGATTGAGTTTTTTTTGACAAGGTGATAAGAGAGATTGATGAGTGTAGCCTATTCCACAGATTCACCACTCTCCTCGTATTCCTCTGCATATCTGTTCTAAAAGGATGACCCTTTATTCTGAGGCTGCGTCCTCTGGTCTTAGACTTCCCCCATCCTCTCCACGTCCACCAAATTGAGGCCTTTCAACATTTTTCTGAATTCCAGTGAATAGAGGCCCAGAGCCTCATATGGCAAGCCTTTCAATCCTGGAATCATTTTTGTGCACCTCCTTTGAACCCTCTGCAATGTCAGCTCATCCTTTCTTAGATAAGGGCACAAAACTGCTCAAGGTGAGGCCTCACCAGAGCTTTTTAAAGCCTCAGTATTACATCCTTGCTTTTATATTTAGTCTTCTCAGAATGAATGCTGACATTGCAATGATATTTCTTATTGTAATCTACAGTTGTTATTATTATATATTGCAATATACTGCTGCCACAAAATAACAAATTTCGCAAATTGAATGTGATTCTGATTTTTACGGGATTGGGTTGCTAGCCCCCTGTCCAACCCCCCTCCTTTTGCGGCTGGGCTTGGGAGAGTGGATGGTGGAGTGAAGTAGATAAATATAGCGACTCTTAATTCAGAATGCCAAAAGAAATGGGTGCATTTGTGTAAATTTCCGGTTTCTATTTGAAAAATCAAATACTGCAGATGCTAAGATATTGGAATCGACACAAACTGTGGGAATACTCGGATCAGGCAGCATCGTGTGGCACAGAATCAGAATTATCTGGGGTCAACTGAAGGTTCATTGACAGAAACCTTTTCAGTTTCACTTTCTGCAACATGCTGAGTGATTCTGGGACTTTTAATCTGATTTCTTGAATCACCTTGTGTGTAACTTGCTCTAGTGTAGTATACTTGTTAATAGAATCAGGTTTGATATCACTGGCGTCGTGAAATTTGTTGTTTTGCTGCAGCAGTTCATTGGGTTACATAATAAAAATAATAAGTTACAATAAGAAGAATATATACAGTATTGTGCAAAAGTCTTCAACACATGTATATAGCTAGGGTGTCTAAAACATTTGCACAGTGCTGTATTTGTCAACATAGAGTGGAGAGGAAGTTTGTAAATCTGGCAGCAGCAAAGCATGTTGGGAATGACGACGATGGAGTGCTGTGGTGGGGGGGAGGGGGGTGCGGATGTAGATACACCCAGGACTGAGACACCAGGCAGGGTTACTTGATTCCAAGCAATTGGTTTATTGATCACTACAGAATGTCTCTCTGGTGCTTCCCGCTCCCTCCCCTCTCCCTTCTCTTTTCCCAACCATGACTCCCCTCTCCCTACCCCCTTCCCACTTTCAGTCCACAATAGAGACCCATATCAGAATCAGGTTTATCATAACCAATTTCATCAAATGCGAGGTTTTTTTTGTGGGCGTAGTACAGTAGAATACATAAAATTATTACTGTATTGTACAAGAGTCTTAGGCGCTCTCTCTCATATATGTAAAATGATGTAAAGAGAGAGCAGAAAAAAGGGAAAAATATTGAGGTAGTGTACACAAGTTCATTGTCTATTCAGAAATTTGATGGCGGAGGAGAAGTTCTTGCTTCTAAATTGTTGAGTGTGCATTTTGAGGTTCCTATAGCTCCTCCTTGATGGTAACAGTGAGAAGAGGACACGTTCTGGGTAGTGGGAGACCTTAATGATGGATGCTGCTTATTTTAGGCTTCGCCTTTTGAAGAAGTCCTCGATGCTGGGGAGGCTAGTGCCCATGATGGAGCTGGCTGAACTTTCTGCAGCTTTCTCCGCAATAGTTTTAACAATAGTTTTAAGCAGCGGAAGCAATGTTGTTTTGGAGCAAAAGTTCAGGAGGAATGGGGCTTGTTTTGTTATTATTGTTTTGTTACCTGGTATGTCCTGTTTTGTTTCTGGTGGGAATGCTATATTGGTGTCGGAATGTGTGGCATCACTTGCCGGCTGCCCCCAACATGTCCTGGTTGTTAATGCAAACAACACATTTCACTGTATGTTTTGATGTACGTGTGATAAATGAGAATCAGAGTCCTGTTTAATATCGCTGACATTAGTATGTTATGAAATTTGTTGATTTGAGGCAGCACTACACTGCAATACGTGATAAATGTATAAATTACAATGATGAATATGTTTTTAAAAAATTGAACCTGAAGTATGACCTCTGAATGGATAGTAGCTCTTTTACATTAGATTACCAATATGCCTCAATGCTAAATGCAGATCAATTCTTGTCATTTGGAAATTTTGATCAAACTTGAATGGAGACAGAGAAGAAACTTCACTGGGTAATATTTTGAGGAAACTGGAATAAGATAATGAAGTCACTGAAGGTCTTTAGATCTGTACTGATACACGTGCAAATACATTTAGTGCTGGCGAATGGTGTGCAGTACTGCAGAGTAAAGTTTATTGCTAGGCAAGTCCTGCTGAAGATTTTATATCCAGTGATTCACATAATTGGGCAGGAATTGCTTAATGAATTTATGGTGTGCAAATTGTGGCTTGAATACACAGAAATCCTACTGTTTAGAAATAGTCATTTCTTCTGGAATTATGTACATGTTAAATATGTTTGTTTAGTGATGACTTATGTTTATTGTTTGGGTGGAAATGAGTCAGCATTATATACTAATTTTTTTTCTACCTCTATGATGGTATGTTACTTTGTAATTTCACCTCCTCCGTCAATATCAACACCACCATCTCCTTCTCTTCACTCTCTACTGCATTGGGTAGCTCAACTTCACTCAGCCCAACACTGAACTGTTCCCACAACCTATGGACTCACTTTCGAGGACTCTTCATCTCATCTTCTCGATATTTATTGCTGATCTATTATAGTAATACTTTTTCATTTCTTTGTGTTTACTGTGAATGCCCACAAGAAAATCTCAGGGTTGCATATATACTTTGATAATGCATACATAATTTAACCAGTCTTCAATCTTCAAATGGTTTCTCCTCCATACTACTTCATCTTTATAAGATTCCACACTATAGTCACTCCAAGCACTCTTAACCTCGGCTATTTTACATCCAAAATACAAATCCCTCTCTGAACTCAGTGTTGCTTTGGAAGTCCACCTTCTTCACCTCTCCCTTTTTCTGTTTCTCTAATCGAAGGTTTCACAATGTGGGGTCCATGGATCCCCTTGTTTAATGGTATTGAATCATGGCACAAAAAAAGGTTGGGAACCTACTCTAATTATTCACCAATTACTCAGAATTTCTGCTCCAGTGCTTTGAAGTTAAAACTTATAGCTTTGAACATAGATTTTAAATCTACACTTGGTCACCACTTCATTAGGTAAACCCTTTCACCTACCTGCTTGTTAAGGCAAATATCTAATCAGCCAATCATGTGGCAGCACCTCAGCATAAAAGTATCAGACATGGTCAGGACATTCAGTTGTTGTTCAGATCAAACATCAGAATTGGGAAGACGTGACCTAAGTAACTTTTTGGAATGATTGGTGGTGCCAGATGGGGTGGTTTGCATGTCTCAGAAACTGCTGATCTCCTGGGATTTTCTTTCACAGCAGTTGTTAGAGTTTACAGAGAATGGTGCAAAAATACAGGAAAGAAACATCCAGTGAGCAGCTGTTCTGTGGGTAAAAATGCCTTGTTAATGAGAGAGGTCAGAGTAGGATGGCCAGACTGGTGGTTCAAGCTGACAGGAAGGTGACAAGAACTCATATAACTACGTGTTACAACAGTGATGTGCAGAAGAGCATTTCTGAATGTGTAACGTGTTGAAGCTTGAAGTGGATGGGTTACAGCAGCGGAAGACCATGAACACGCCCTCAGTGGTCACTGAGTGTATGGTTTTTGCCTGCTTCTGCAACAAATTGTCTCTCCTAATGGCTGAAGCACGCTGAGTCTTTATCTACGTAAACTAGGTCTTTTCTAAATATAACTCAATGAGAGAGGTAAAAGCACGATGGAGGAATGTCAACATCTGGTTTATCATTCCAGATTCAAGTGTCTGCAATCTCCCCTGTCCTCTTGTTGAGAGAGTTCCTTCCATTTGAACACAATGTTAAACAGAGGTGGGTTCTGCATCTTCTCCTTGTCAGTAGGTGAAATGTTTAAGGGAAACCTGAGGGGGAAACTTCTTCACTCAGAGGGTGGAGCAAATGTTGAACAAACTCCCCGTGGAAGAAGTGGATGCGGGTTCGATTTCAGCAGTTTGAATGAGTACATGGATGGGAGGGGTGTGGTGGGCTGTGGTGTGGGTTGGACTAGGCAGAAAAACAGTTTGACACAGACTAGATTTGCTGAAAGGCTTGTTTCTCTGTGACTGCAAGATATGTCTTATATTTGTCTTGTATGTGGTAAGTAAAAGATATGCATCTTTGTATTTAATAAAGTTGTAAGTTAGTAGTCAGAAACATTTCTGATTGGTCAGTGCACTTTGAGTATGGTAAGCAGTTTTGGGCCCCTTCTCTGAGGAAAGAAATGTGATGGCATTGATGGGGATCCAGAAGGTGTTTACAAGAATGATTCTGGGAATGTAAGGGTTAACATCTGAGTTGTGTTTGATAGCTCTTGTACTAGCTAGAGTTTAGAAGAATGAAGTGGGGGGGAAGAGATCTTATTGAAAGACTGAATGTGAAGAGGATGTTTCTTTAGTGTGGGCATCTAGGGTCAGAGGACACAGCCTCGGAATTGAAGGACATCCCTTGAGAACAGGGATGAGGAGAAATATGTTTATACGGAGGGTGGTGAATTTGTGGAATTCATTGCCACAGACGGCTGTGGAGGCCAAGTTATTGGATATATTTAAAACGAAAAGTTGATGGGTTCTTGATTAACAAGGGCATCAAAGATTATGGGGAGAAGGCAGGAGAATGAGATTGAGAGGGATAGTGAATCAGCCATGATGGTAAAGTGGAGCAGACTTGTTAGGCCAAATGGTGTAATTGTGCCCTGTGACTTCTGGTCCAAACGGTAGTTTAGTTGATACTGACATACATTGTCATTTGTTCATTGATTAATGTATAATCTTTTAAACTTAACTGCTAGGTAGCATTAAAATTTGATCCATTGTACTTCTAAACCACTCATTTTTTAATGTATTTTTGTTGCCACTGATTCCTTTGCTTCACCTTGTTGTTCACATCAGTGAATAGAAGGCAGAATGAGAAAGCCAACATTTAATTTTTATTCTGCATGGCATAGAGCAGGACAGCACAGCACAGGCTCTTTGGCCCACGATGTTGTGCTGATCCTTTAACCTACTCTAAGATCATTCTGACCCTTTCCTTCTACATAGCCCTCCATTTTTCTATCATCCATGTACCTAATGAATCTGCCTCTACCACCACCCCTGGCAGTGCTTTCCACGTGTTTTGATGTGTGTTTAAAGAAAACTTAATACCCTGCCACCACCGAGGTCTCATCACTAGGACAGTGTGCTGTTTACTGTGCTGCACAAGACATGAATTCTGAATTATATTTTATTAGCTTATTTGTGGTAATATTTTATATATGTATTGTGGGCATACCGTAGTCTGGAGAAATGTTGTTTCATTTGGTGATATGTGTGTACAGTCAGCTAACAATAAACTTGAACGGTATCCCTAAGGGCAGAAGTGCTGAGCAACTGATGATCTTGAGTTTCCCAGTGCTGTGGAACTGTAAACCAAGTCCAAGATCCTTAATGCAATTGCAGTGAAGAAACAAGCCTACTCCTATAGGCTTTCAAAGCACGATGGAATGAAACATGCGGAGGCATTGTTTAGATTTATCAATACTTGTCTCTTCCCCACAGGAATAAGAGCAGTTCAGTGCATAAATACACGCAGAAAAGGCTGAGATATAAAAACGTACAGTTCCTGTGGCTCTAAATTTAATTCAGTAGCAGAGTTATTGGTATTGTAGCAATGAAGGCTGGTTAAGTTCACACTCATCCTGGAAGGAATGGGTTAGACGACTGGATGCCATCCTGCACCATAGTTAATTTTTGTTGTGTTTTAAATCATTAGCTTGCTGTTCTTTTTGGGTTAGAAGTTACGTGGGAACCAGTGGGAAATAGTTGAAGAATTTCAGTGAGAAACTCACAAAGGACAAACTTAAATCTGTTAATTGTTATATCGGATCATTTCTGGCTCCTTCTCCCTTCCTTTCCCTTCTGATTAAGGGTCTTGGCCCAGAATGTCGACTGTTTATTCATTTCCATCAGTGCTGCCTGACCCGCTGAGATGATCCAACATTTTGTGTGTGCTTCTCTGGATTTCCAGCATCTGCAGAATCTCTTGTGTTTATAATTTTAGAATCACTACTTGCGAAAGCAAAGCAGTATTTGTATCAGAGCTACTATTGTGCAGTGTTCTTGGAACTTAACCGCAGGGGGAAGATGCCAGAATAAATAAACGTGGGGTGAGGGGAAGGAGGACAAGCTGGAAGGCGATAGGTGAAGCCAGGTGGGTGGAAAAGATAAAGGGCTGGAAAAAAGGAATCTGATAGGAGGGGAGAATGGACCATGGGAGAAAGGGAAGGGGGGGGCACCAGAGGGACGTAGTTATGCAGGTGAGGAGAACAGCTAAGAGGCCACAGTGGGAAATAGAAAAAGAGTGGAGGAGGAGGGAAAAAATAACTAGAAGGAGAAATCGATGTTCGTGCACCATTAGTGGAGCGACCCTTTGCTTGAGTGCTCCATTTCCCTGTGGAACTTGGGCAAGAGCATAGAGTCATAGAACACTACAGTACTGAAGCAGACCCTGTGTCCCATCTGATCCTTGCTAAACCATTAATCAGCCCAGTCCCATTGATCTACACCTGGACCATAGCCCTCCACACTCCTCCCATCCATGTACCTATCCAATTTCCTCTCTTAAATGTAGGAATCAACCCCGCATCTGCTACTTGCACTGCCAGCTCATTCTGTGCTCTGACCACCCTCTGAGTGAAGAAGTTCCTCCTCATGTACCCCTTAAACATTTCCCCTTTCACCCTTAACCCATGACCTTTAGTTCTAGTCTCACCCAACCTCAGTGGAAAAAGCCAGTATGCATTTACCCTACCTATACCCCTCATAATTTTGTACACATCTATCAAACCTCCCTTCAATCTTCTACGTTCTAGGGAATAAAGTCATAACCTGGTTAACCTTTCCCTTTAACTAAGGTCCTCAATTTCTGGCAATATCCTTGTAAATTTTCCCTGCCTTCTTTACTTTGTTCCTGTAGATGACCAAAACTGGACACACTATTCCAAATTAGGCCTCACCATCATCTTAAACAATTTCAACATAACATCCCAACTCCTGTACTCAGTAAATTGGATTATAAAGGCCAATGTGCCAAGAGCTTTCTTTACAATGCTGATTGCCTATGACACCACTTTCAAGGGATTATGCGTCTGTATCCCCAGATCCCTCTGTTCTGCTGCACTCCTCAATGATCTACTGCTCACATGCAAGACCTATCTTGGTGCAACACCTCACACTTGTCTGCTTTAAATTCCATTTGCCATTTTCCGACCATTTTTTGAGCTGGTCCAGATCCTGCTGCAAGCTTTGGTAGTCTTCCGTGTTGGCTGGTATACGCCCAATCTTGGCACCGTCTGCAAGTTTGCTGATTCAGTTTATCACATTATTATTCAGATCAGTGATATAAATGACAAACCACAAAGCACCCAGCACCAATTCCTGTGGCACTCCAGTAGTCACATGCTTCCAGTCAGATGGGCAACCATCCACAACCACTCTCTTGCTTCTCCCTCAAAGCCTATGTCTAGTCCAATTTACGACTTAACCTTCTTAACCAATTTCACATGCAGGATCTTGTCAAAGGCCTTGCTAAAGTCCATGTAGACAACATCCACTGCCTTGCCTTCATCAACTTTCCTGGTAATTTTGTCGAAGGACTATTAAATTCATGAGACACGAACTACTACAAAGCCATGCTGACTATCCTGAATCAATCCATGTCTATTCAACTACTTATATATCTGGTCCCTCAGAATACCTTCCAGTAACTTTCCCACTACTGATCTCAGGCTCACCAATCTATAATCTCCTGGCTGATTCTTAGAATCTTTCTTAAACAACGGAAGAACATTAGCTATCCTCCAGTCCTCTGGCACCTGACCTGCGGCTAGGGAGATTTTAAATATCTCTGCAAGGACCCTTGCAATTTCTGTACGAGACTCCCACAGGGTCTGAGGGAACACCTTGACAGGCCCTGGGGATTTATCCATCCTAATTTGCCTCAGGACAGCAAATATGTCCTCTGTAAGCTGTATAGGGACCCTAAAGTTGTTGCTGCTTTGCCTTTCTTCTCTTGACTCTGTCCATCTCCCAAGTAAACACAGATGCAAAATATCCATTTAAGCTTCCCCACCCCCACCTTTTGGCTCCACACATGCATTACAACTCTGAGCTTCGAGAGGACTGATTTTGTTCCTTGCTACCCTATTGCTATTAATATCCCTCTTGGAATCCCTTAGGATTCTACTTCACCTTGTCTACTGCATGTCTTCTTTTAGCCCTCCTGATTTCTTGCTTCAGTGTTCTCATGTATTCCTTATAGGGCTCAAGTTGTTTCTGCGTAACTATACCTGCTATGCACCTCCTTTTTCTTAACCAGCACCTCAATATTTCATGAAAACAAAGGTTCTTTAAGCCTGTTATCCTTCCCTTTTGTTCTGAAAGGTATATACAAACTGTGTACTCTGGAAATTTCACTTTTGAAGGCCTCCCGCTTACCAAGTACACTTTTGCCAGGGAACAGTCTGTCCCAACCACACTTGGCAAATCCTTTCTCATACCATCAAAAGTGGCCTTTCTCCAATTTGGGATCTCACCCTAGGACCAGACCTATCCTTTTCCATAATTACCTTGAAACTAATGGCATTATGATCACTAGATGCAATATGTTCCCCTACACACACTCTGTCACCAGCCCTGTTTCATTTTCTAATAGCAGATCAAGTATTGCACACTCTTGCGCTGGGATGTCTATATATTGATTAAGGAAGCTTTCCTGAACACATTTGACAAACTCTTTCCCATCCAGCCCTTTTACAATATGTGAGGCCCAGTCGATATGTGGAAAGTTAAAGTCACCTACTATTACAACCTTATATTGTTGCAACAGTCTGTGATCTCTCTATAAGTTTGCGCCTCTAAATCCCGCAGACTTTTGGGTAGTCTATAATATAAAACAATTAAGTGGTCATAATTGGCTAGGGGAGAAAAGAAAAACCAGAGGTCATGGGTTAAGGGTGAAGGGGGAAAAGTTTAAAGGGAACATTAAGGGGGGCTTCTTCATGCAGAGAGTGGTGGGAGTGTGGAATGAGCTGCCAGATGAAGTGGTGAATGCGGGCTCATTTTTGACATTTAAGAAAAACTTGGACAGGTATATGGATGAGAGGGGTTTGGAGGGATATGGCCCAGGTGCAGGTCAGTGGGACTAGGCAGAAAAATGGTTCGGCACAGCCAAGAAGGGCCGAAAGGCCTGTTTCTGTGCTGTAATGTTCTGTAGTTCTATACTTATTCCTCAGTTCTGCCCATAAAGCCTCACTAGACAAGCTCCCCAGTCCATCTGACTAAGCATTGCTGTGACATTTTCTCTGATTAATATGCCACCTTTAAGTCCCTCCCACTCTATCACGTCTAAAACAGCAGATACCCTTAACATTGAGCTGCCCGTCTCATTAATGGATACAATGTCATAATTTCAAGTGCTGATCTATGCCTTAAGATCATCTGCCTTTCCTACACTCTGGTTCCCATCCCCCTGGAACTCTAGTTTAACTGTTGCCACTACCCCTCCACCTTCCCCACCTGCAGCGCTAGCAAACCTTCCTGCTAGAATACTAGTCCCCTTCCAGTTCAGGTACAAACCATCCCTTCTGTGCAGATCTCGTTTTTCCTGGAAGAAAGCCCACTGATCCAAAAATCTGAAGCCCTCCTTGCACCAACTCCTTACACACATGTTAAGCTGTCTAATCTTCCTATTTCTGACCTCACTAACAATATGGCACAGGTAGCAATCCTGAGATCACAACCCTGTGGAGGCTCTAGCCTTAACTTGGCGCCTAACTCCCTGAACTTGCCTTGCAGGATCTTGTCACTTATCCTACCCGTGGCATTTGTACCAACATGGAGCACAATCTCTGGCTGCTAACCCTCCCACTGAAGAATGCTGTGGACTCAATCCAAGATGTCCCTGACCCTGATGCTTGGGAGGCAACAAACCATCCAGAAATTTCGTTCCCATCCACAGAACCTTTCTGTTCCCTTATCAACAAATCCCCTATCACTACAGCTCGCCTCTTCTTCCCCCGAGCCACAGAACCAGACTCAGTGCCAGAGTCCTGATCACTGTGGCTTTCAGCTCCTCACTCACTCCTTGCCTCCTCCCCTGCCCCCAACGGTATACAAGGTGGTATACCTGTTGTGGAGAGGAATGGTCACAGGAGTACTCTGCACTGGCTGCCTATCCCCTTTCTCCCTCCTGACAGTCAGCCTGTGTCCTGCACCTTAGGTGTAACTACTTCCCAATATGTTCTGTTTATCAACTCCTCAGTCTCCTGAGTGATGCAGAGTTCGTTCAGTTCCAGCTCCAACTTCTTAGCACGGTCTGTTAGAAGCTGTACCTGGATGCACTTCTTGCAGGTGTAGTGTTCAGAGACACCAGAGGTCTCCCAACCTTCCCACATTCCACAGGAGGAGCATTCCAGTATCCTATTTGGCATCTGCACTGCTCCAAAAGTGCAACAAGAAAGAAAGAAAAAAAATAACAAAAGAAATCTCCCTGTGGCGTGCTGTCTCTCCTCGGGGAAGCCTCAATGAGCCAAAGCCTCAACTTCCCACTCCAACACTGGCCCACTCACACAATGGCCGCTCCGTTTAAACCGAAGTTTTTTTTATTAGCTCTTGCCAAGTGCCTAATTATGCACAATCCAATGCCTTCTCAGGAATGCCGTGCGCAAAATGTGCCAGCTGTCCTGTTCATTTCTTTTAAACTGTCTCTCCCTCTACGTAAACTGGTGTGTCCTAGGGACTGTGGCGCACAAAGTGAACATAGTTGACACATTTACTATACTTGGCATATTAGGGCTTGTCAATGCTTTGAAGTTCTTGTGTGTGTCTTTAAAAATATATTTTAGTGTTTTTGTGAAGTTCTGCAGACCTCTTGATGAAGGTACAAAATAAATCTATTATCAAAGTGCATATACTCTCTGTCATGATATACCACCCTGAGATTCATTTTCTTGTAGGCAATAGAATCAATGGAAAAACCACACATGACGGAGACAGACAAACAACCAGTGTGCAAAAATCAACAACCTGTGCAAGTACAAGAAGAAAAAAAAACTAATAATAAATAAGCAATAAATATCAAGAACGCAAGTGAGTCCATAGGTTGTGGGAACAGTTCAGCGATGGGGTGAGTGAAGGTACCCCCTTTGGTTCAAGAGCCTGATGGTTGAGGGGTAGGAACCGTTCCTAAACCTGATGGCGTGGGTTCTGAGGCTCCTGTACCTCCTTCCTCATGGCAACAATGAGCTGTTGTGTAGACCAAGTGAAAAAGCAGATCCATTAATATATCTCAAGTGAGCACAGCATGCAATGTGGAGGGAAAACCTGTAGGTGATGGTTTTCCTACGCACTTGCTGCCCTGGCCCTTCTCAGTGATGGAGAAGCAGGTTTGGGAGTTTCTGTCCGAGCGGCGTGAGTTAATAGCTTTTAGTATATGGTTCACTGCTGCCAGTGTGTGCTAGTCACTTAGGGAATGAGTGTTTACAGTGCTACCTGTTAAGTGGGCTGCTTTACCTGGATGGTGTTCAGCTTCTGGACGATGGCATCCGTTAGTCTCGCGAGACCATGGATCTGCGCCTGGAAGGTCTTGCTTCAGTCTGTGTTGGTAGAGCAGCGTCTGTTGTGGCTGTAGAGGCCCACACGGGAGTGACCGTCTCGGCTGCAGCGTCTGAACTTGAAGGCGCTCTCCTCCGGTGTTGTCTTGGTGCTGTGTTTTTGGGTGTGTTATAGCTACATTTATTCAGTCAAATGGGCAGTATTATGTCACACTCCTGCTGTTTGCCTTGTAGATGGTGGAAAGGCCATGGCATGTCAGGAGGGGAGTTATTTAGAGATGCAGCATGGTAGCAGGGCCTTCCTAAGCAGCAAGCGTACACTGTCCAATTACACTCGTGATCAATTTGCCTACTAATCTGTACGTCTTTGGAATGTGGGAGAGCACCTGAGCACCCAGAGGAAACCCATCTGACCACGGGGGGAATGTAGAAACTCCTTACAATCAGTGGCAGAATGGAATCCAAGTCACTGGCACTATACAGCGTTGGTCTGTCACAGGTCAGTGTGCTGGTGGTCCTGGGTGATAGAAGGCTGATATGCCCAGTGGCTTCCACGGACTCTTGTCTTTTACCATATGCCTTCTAAGTGAAGATCCTTCCTCTCCCAGGGATGAGGTCTTCGGAGATTTTGTTGACGTTTCTGTTGCACTAGGCTTTTACGGGTGTGGGGTTGCAGGCACCATGCCCAGCCCTCTTACTTTTGCAGCCAGGTTGGCAGAGTTAAATTGTTAGGGAGTTACCATATATTTGAAATATACTCAGTTTGAAGTGTCTTTTTCATTACCGCTGCCACCTGGCACAAAGGTGGGGTAGTGAGTTGTGAGTTGTCTGAGCACCTCATGAGATAGTTCTCAAGCACTATTTGACCAAGTGACCACTAACCAGGCTACTTACCCACGTCCAACAGGACTCAACTCTGTCTGCTGAGTTTGGGTTGGATTGAGGAGGGTCTATATTCTGATCAAGCTTTTGGATTGGAATGATTGTGCTATGCTGGTTCATCTCAATACTCTGTCAGTACTGTATTTGTTTAGTATTACAGCCTTTGTTCTTTGTCCTTGGTGCTTTGTTGTCAAGCAGAACAATAGCAGGTTTGTGATTGTTATATCTGTGGTGTTGGTTCAGGCTCTGTATGGAAAATTAATCATTGCCAGTCTTATGGTGGCTTTTGGATTGTACGTGGTAGGATTAGGCTTTAATTATTTTATTTTTTAATTTTATTTAGAGATACAGTGCAAAATAGGCCCTTCCAGCCCTTTGAGCTGCGCCTCCCAGTAGCCCATCTGTTCAACACTAACCTAATCATCGGACAATTTACAATGACCAATTAACCTACTAACTTGTACTACTTTGGACTGAAGGAGGAAACTGGAACACACGGAAGAAACCCACACATTCCATGGGGATAAACAGACGCCTTACAGATGACGTCAGAACTGAACTCCAAACTCCGATGTCCGGAGTTATAATATTGTCGTGCTAACCACTACATGGGAGGATTAGATTTTAATTATATATTCAATCAGACGTTATATCTGGCAGATCTGGAACTGTTTATTACCATTCATCACACAGGTTGAGGAAGAGAGCTGTGGCCCAATTTAAGGGAATGAATACTTATTCATAAGGTAAATTGGATGGATAAATGAGCTAAAACTGGTCTGTTTGTTCTGGCTTGTTGCCTGCAATTCCTTGCTGTCCATCTTGCAGAGCTGAGCTAGCAGCAGAAAGCCAGTGGAGCTGATTTTGTCAAGTCAAGAGGTGCTTGCCAAGGCTTCGGTAGTGAGGTCCTGCCGCTGAGGCAGTGTTTCCTCCTGTCAAAGTCTAGTAGATTTTTTTCTTGTTTGCAGTTTGAAAAATCTCTCTACATTTAGATTTAAACACCATTAGAATTTTACAGAAATGGCTAATACGAGGAGGCATAATTTCAAGGTGATTGGAGGAAAGTATAGTGGGGATGTCAGAGATAGGTTTTTACACAGAGAGGGGTAGTTGTGTGGAACACCCTGCCAGGAGTGTGACAGAGGCAGACACATTGAAAAAAAATCTATTAGGCACATGGATGATAGGAAAAAGGAGAGCTATACTAGAAAGAAGGGTTAAATTGATCTTGGAGTAGGTTAAAGGGATGGCATGACATTGTGGGCTGAAGGGCCTGTACTGTGCTGTGGTGTTCTATGTTCTAAAAGCAAAATCAATTGAAATGTCATGAGGTTAAAGAAAAGTTGAGAATGTGTTTTTCTTCCAAACTTTAGGGTGAGAATCCTCATTCAATGAAATTGGGATCTTTGACTATATGGCATGACATTGTGTACAGAAGTGGCATAGTAGTTCATGAGCTGGAAATTAAAAATGTAATAATATACGTGTGAGCTTGATTTCCACTGGCCAAATACAGTTCAAAAATTGTTTTCACAAGTTATTTGGACAACTAACCTGGATTTTTATAGATTTAAAAAAATCACTAATCTCAATCAGGGAGGACATATGATATCCTACCTTGCTCAGTTTTAATCTCACTGATGATGAATTGAACAAAGAAGCACTTTGTAGCATATTTTCAATGTCTTTTTAAATACATTGACTAATTTTGCAGATGCTGAAAATCCTGAGCAACACACGGGAACTCAGCAGGTCAAGCACCATCTATGGAGGGGAATTAACAGCCGATGTTTCGGGCCGGTCCCTTCATCTTGACTGGAATGTAACAGAACAGAAGCCAGAATAAGGAGGTGGGGGGGGGGGGGGGGGCAGTTAAAGATTAGTTTTACTAATTTCCCCTAGTGGTATGATGCTTCTTAGTCTGCATTAAAAAAGCATTTCTACAGTGGCCACTTGATCAGGCATACCTGTACACCTCTTTAATGCAAATATGTAATCAACCAATCGTGGTGGCAACTCAATGTGTAGAAGCTTGCAGATGTGGTCAAAAGATTCAGTTGTTCAAACCAAGCATCGGAATGGGGGGGGGGGGGGGTGGAATGTGATCTAAGTGACTTTGACCATGGAATGATTGTTGGTGCCAGAAGAGGTGATTTGAGTATCTCAGAAACTGCTGATGTCCTGGGATTTTCCCATACAATAATCTCTAGAGTTCACAGAGAATGGTGCAAAAAGCAAAAAAAAACGCCCTGTGAGCGGCCGTTCTGTGAGAGAAAATGCATTGTTAGTGAGAGAGGTCAGAGGAGAATAGCCAGACTTGTTCATGCTGACAAGAAGGTGACAGTAACTCAAATAACGCTGTTACTACAGTGGTGTGCAGAAGAGCCTCTCTGAATGCACAACACATCGAACCTTGATACAGCAGCTAGACCTTGAGCATAAGTTCAAAGTATATTATTATCAAAGTATGTATACTATATACAACCTTACAGAATTCCACAAAACAAAGAAACCCAATACAACCCATTTATTAAAAAACAAGGCCATCAAACACCCAATGTGCAGAAAAAGAATAATGCAAATAATAAAAGTAAGCCAATTATATTCAGAACTGAGGTTCACAGAAGTGGCTCCATAGCCACAAAGCCAGTCATCACTGGAGCCCATTGCAGGTGACAGCTTCATTTTGGCACAGAGATGAGTAAACCTTGAGGAGCGGCAAACGGAACCGGCACGCCCCTCTCCTCTGGCCCCGACACCCGAACTTTTCAATCTGGCCCGGTGCTTAAATCATCCAAAGCTAGGGTCATTCTTCGCTCTCTTACCCGGGCCCTGCTGCTTCAATACATTCGGGGACATTCATACGTGAAGACATTTCTAAAACCTGATTGTGGATGTTTGTATGAATTATCTGTGGACAGAGTTCATGCTTCAAGCCTTGAGAAATGTATTGAGATACAATGCGGAAAGGCTCTTTCGACCCTTTAAGCCACCCTGTTTCCCTAGCACTTTTCCTATTTAATCTGAGCGTATCACAGGACAGTTTACAATGACCAATTAACCTACCAACCGATACGTCTTTGGACTGTGGGAGGAAACTTGAGCCCCTGAAGGAAACCCACCTGGTCATGGGAAGTCCAATGTAGTGACAGCAGTTTGTGTTTCAATACAGGCTATCTCCAGGTTCTGATCCTGTGAAATCCCTGTAAGCCAATTTTTATCCTTAAATTAGAAATACCCATTTTCTATAGCACTCTAGGTTATATTGCTCTGTATACATTTCCTAAAATTTAATTTAATAAAACTACCCATAACTATCTAGCTATCCCCCTGCCCACCCACCCCAATGAGCCACACTCTGCATCAACTTGCCTGATTAGCCATAGCCTAATCGCAGGACAATTTATAATGAGCAATTAACCTACTAAAAAGTACGTGTTTGGACTGCATGAGGAAACTGGAGCACCCAGAGGAAATTGAACCCTAAACTCTGACGACCTGAGCTGTAATATCGTGCTAACCACTACACTACCATGGCTTATTGTGTTGATACTATTTATTCTATGAAAAAAAATTAAAAATATATGGGAGAATTCGTATGATGTTGGATTTCTGTAAGTCAGGTCTTTTGTAGTCTGGGGAGCCCCTGTATATCTTTTATTGGGATGAAGTGGAACGCTATTCTTAGATCAGGACTAATTTGCAGCTCATTTTTTTTGTGAAAATTCAAAATTAATTAACTGACTGACAGGGGAAGTCTTGAAATTAATGACCACAATATAACTAAATTTAAAGGAGAGGTGAGGGAGCAAAAACTAGAATTAGAATTTTAAATTTTACCATCCATTCAGAAATCTGATGGTGAGATGGGGGGAGGGGGAGGTAGAAGCTGTTCCTAAAATGTTGAGTATGCGTCTTAGGTTCCTGTACCTCCTATGAAACACAGTGTACAAGTAACTTTTGAGTGTGGCTGTATATATGTAAGATTATATGTATTCATAGTACTGTGCAGAAGTCTAAGGCACATTTATGTAGCTAAGGTGCCCAAGAATTTTCCACTGTACTGTATTTGTCAACAAGGAGTGGAGAGTAAGCTTGTACAGGTAGTCCCCAAGTTACAAACGTCCGACTTACAGACAACTCGTACTTACGAACCGAGGAAGGAGAACGCCGTCCGCCATTTTAAGTCGTTGCCGTTGACACTGTTGAGTGTTTAACTTTGTATTTGGCTTATATTTTTCTTAGTAAGATTCACCCTGACCCCCACCCCCGTTCCGGTCGGCTGGTGGCACAGTCAGATCAGCACCGGGCTAGAGTATGGAGGTTCCTGAGTTCGATTTAGTGACAGACCGCTCCCATGCTGGGTTGATGTCGATCCAGTGACTCCCGTACCATCCGTGCTGGGTTGATGTCAAGCTCGCAACTCGACCTCGTTAAAAAAACACTGCCACCTCCAGTTTAAATTCCCACACGGAATATTGTGGAGGATCAAATACTCAAACCCAGTACAGCCCCCACTTGTCCCATTTAACCTGTCTCAGTGCGGTGCAGTTTAAGACCTGGAATTCAGTACTGTGATCCTTATGACCCAGCAGACCTCGGGAGCCGGCGCAGCTCGGGACCCGCTGTCCGCAGTGTTTCTGTTCCATTGATGGGAAGCGACCACGATTGAAAATAAAGTGGAAATAATAAAGTGTTTGGAAAGAGGTGAAACGCCGTCGGTCATTGGAAACGTGTTAGGCTACAGTCGGTCAACGATCGGAACAATTTTAAAGGATAACAGATAAAGTGAGAATAATGGAGCATGTGAAAGGCCCTGCCCCAATGAAAGCTACAATTATTACTAAACAATGCTGTAACGTTCTCGCTCGGGTGTGAAGTAACGCCGAGGTAAACGTCGAGATAAACCAGAATCAATGCAAACGAGACCGCAGTAAGATTAACCATTTACTGTTCACTCTTCACATTAACGCATGGTGAAAACTGTTGAAAAACAATACAAGATTGGTACAGTGTTTGTTCCCTTCTAAATATCACATTTACATTGTGAATACTTGCAAAGGTAAAACTACGATAACTACATTACATTAAAGTGCAGCATACAGTCAGAATCTAGCTGCTCCATTGGCTGCTTTAGATACACTTCAATACAAACTATCCCGACTCTTTAACTGACGAAAAGGTAAACCTTACCGACCGTCGTTACTTTTAACAGAATCGGCGTTAACATTTTAACTCGAAATATCGATTATCTAATGACTTACAGCGTTGCTTTCACTGTGTCTTTGGTGCATAGAGAGACCCTAGTCAGCGTTATGGTGGCACATGTGAGTGACCCCCACCCTTGCGTGAATTTCAAACCGGTAATTCCCCACAAGACGCGGCGAACCCGGATGTGACGTCATCGCAGCCGCGATGTATTACAGACAAATCAATTGATTTAAACAATCCTAACTTTAACTAAAAAATGCTAACAAATTACTACGCGAAAATATTATAAACTAAATAACTGCCATAAAGGCAGCACAAATGCAGTGGTTTAATTATTGGAATACATACGTTTCTGAAGTGTTTTTTATGCATGGAAAGGTAAAATATATACGATATACTAAGACAAACGTTTGACTAACTGACGTTAAATAATACCGGATGTACTTGTTCCGACTTGCCTACAAATCCGACTTAAAGACGGACTCAGGAACGGAACTCGTATGTAACCTGGGGACTGCCTGTATTTCTGGCGGGAGCAAAGGATGCTGGGAATGGTGAGCGTTGAGTGCCCTGGGAGGGGTGTAAGACACGTGGCAGAGAAGGAGTGGCAGGGTGTGGCGTGGGTACAGACACACCTAGCCCTGAGACACCAGGTAAGGTCATTTGATTGCAAACAGTGGGTTTATTGACCATTACAGAATGTCTCTCTGGTGCTTCCCGCTCCCTCCTTGCTCCCTCCCAAACGTGATTCGCTGCTCTCCCCACTTTCCACGCTAAGTCCACAATAGAGACCCATATCAGAATGAGGTTTATCATCACTCACATATGTCATGAAATTAGTTTCTTTTGTGGCAGCAGTACAGTGCAATGCATAAAATTACCACAGTTCTGTGCAAAAGTCTGAGTCGCCCTGGCTATACATACACATATGTGCCCAAGACTTTTTCATTGTACTGTGTGTGAAGGAAGAGGCAGTAAAGGAATCCAGACATACAGCTATGAGCAGACAGAATAAAGCATTACTTTTCATGCATGCTGGAAGAAGAGAAATGACCAGCAGTGTAAGTGAATCTGTTTATAATTCAAGGCAGAAATGCATTTTAATATATGTACTAACAGAAAAATAAGACTCGAGGAAGAAAACACTCTCTTTTTGAATGAGGAAATTACAGATGCATGAGTCATAACTTTCCACTTCAGATTCAAGAACTGTGCTTCAACTTCACTTAAGGAAGTGGAGGGAAAACACATCAGTTAATTTAACAATAGTTATGCAAAAGTTTTTGAAATCTATCAAAATCACTCATAAACTGTGGCTCAGTTGAGAGCAGACTCCCAAGTCAAAAAAGTTGCATTCGTATCCCAAGCTCAAAACCAAGTTCAAAATCTGCATTGACACTTGAATGTATGACTGAAAGATGGCTGCACTGTTGGAGCTGCTGTCATTCAAATCATATTTTTCCCTTAACTAAGCATCAAAGATCCCATACCGCTATTTCAAACAAGTGTTAACTTTATCACGCTATCATAAATTCAATAACAGATAATATGGCCATGACCACAATGCTAATCACTGGCTTTGCAGTGTGCAGACCGACTCCTACATTCCTTGCATTACTGTAGAGATTGGAAATGTATTCAGCATTGTCAAATGCAAGCTGTCCTGCTTGGTTTTATTTAACAATTCCTCTCAAGGTAACTCCAGAACTTTGCTTACATGAACTATGAATGACAATAACTGTTGCTGTTGTATTCTAGTATCCCTTGGTTCCCCCCCCACCCCATTTAGAATCCAAATCAGGATTATTATCACTGACATAGTATGTTGTGAAATAAGTTGTTTTGCGGCAACAGTACAGTGCAAAACATAAAATATATTACAAATTACAATAAGATGTATATTTGTGTGTGTGTATATGTATGTACACACAGCATACATACATATGTACTGTAGAAAGAGTGCAAAAATAGTGAGGTGGTGTTCATGTGCTTATTGTCCATTCAGAAATCTGATGGCAGAGTAAAAGAAGTTTTTGCTAAAATGCTGAGTGTGTGTCTTCAGCCTCCTGTACCTCCTCTCTGATGGGTAGCAATGAGAAGAGGGCTTGTCCTGGTTGGTGGGGCTGATGATGCCAGCTTTTTCAGTTATCACCTTTTAAAAATGACCTTGTTGGTAGCAAGGCTAGTGCCCTTGATGGAGCTGGTTAGTTTGCAACCCTGTAGATTTTTCCAATCTATGCAGTGACAAGTTATTTGAAGTTTGCAATTGACCTTTTGTCATCTCGTAATTTGGTGGAGCATATATCATCATTTGTTATGCATTCAAATCAGCCTTGTTTGCAATTTTAGCATTGGTCCAATGTCTCAGACTGAATCACTTATGAAAATGTTGAGCATCGCCGCTCCAGAACAGATTCTTGTGGAACGACATACTGCCAGCTTGAGAAACTTTCCTAATTTTCACCGTTTTTGTTTTTTTGTGCCGTCATTCTGTGTACTTCCAGCATTTCATGTTCCATTTCTTTTCCCTCTAACCTAACCTGTAGAAGTGGTAATAACAGACCTCAATATTATAAGTAGTTTTAGTATGGATGTATTTTTTTTAATAGGTAACAATTATAGATACTGAACGAGGATGAGGCGCTACCTTTAACATTATTTCATTCTGTTGTTAGAAGAAGCAAATGTTTTTCTTTACATAGTGTCCTTGGCATGTTTTTCAAAATGTCTTTTTTCTTAGATGTGAAAGATGATTCTGACTACAACTCAACTTTGGAATGTAAAAGTTTATATGTAAAAATTATTTAAAACAAGGTGAATCATAACAGATCACCAGCCAGTCAAGCCTCTGATAGAGCATGCTTTACTTGTGTATTCCCCTGTAAGTGGGGCAGATACCACAGTGGAATGCTGGAATAAAGTTAATACACTCAATTTTCATGACTCCTGAAGAAGAGTCTCAGCCCAAAACACCAACTTTTTATTCCCCTCCAGAGATGCTGCCTGACCTGCCAAGTTCCTCCAGCATTTTGTGTGTACTCTGGATTTTTCAGCATCCCAACAGAATCTCTTGTGTTTGTCCCTTCCTATGACATGTGCTAGTATAATGATGATGGAGCTTTCAGTCTCATCCATTTCACCTGAAAGATGGAATTAAACAATTGACTTGTATAGAAGTTGCCCTCTTAGTCACTAATCAATAAACTTAATGTCCTTGGCCTCAAAACCTCTGTGCAATTGGATCCTCAGATTCCTCACTTGCAGACCTCAGTCAGTTTGAATTGGCAATAACATCTCCTCCATCATCTCCATCAGCACAGGTGCACAATTAGGCTGTCGTAGGCCAAATCAAAAGTGGTGACAAATCAGCATATGTGAGGGAGATTGAAAATCTGTCTGAGTGGTGTCATAGCAACACCTCTTAGTCAATGTCTTCAAGACCAAGAAACTGATCAGGAAGAAGGTACAGGAGCCTCAGGTCTCACCACCAGGTTCAGGAACAGTTATTACCCCTCAACATGAGGCTTTTGAGCTAATAGGGATAACTTCACTCAACCGCATCATTGAAATGTTCATACAAACAATGGACTCACTTTCCAAGGACACTTCATCTCATGTTCTCGAAATTCATTGCTTACTTATTCATTATCGTCATTTTTTCATTTTTGTATTTGCACAGTTTGTTGTTTACACATGGTTGAATGCCCCAAGTTGGTACACTCTTTCATTTATTCTATTATGGATTTATTAAGTATGCCTGCAAGATAGTGAATCTCAGGATTGTATATGATTGCATATATGTACTTCGATAATAAATTCCCTTTGAACTTTAAGTTATTATTGAAGTATTGGACAAATTTCCCCTGTCCATCTCACACATGTCCCTGGAACTACAGTTATTGTTTGTGGCATTAAACGATCAATTGTTCTGGAGGTCATGATTCTGCAACTGCCCTTGACCATCTTGAATCAAATTACAAACTGATGCCAATAATCTTTTAAGCTCCTGCCAATAACCCATTCCCCTACATCACCCTTCAACTTGTGCTGCTCCCCCTTTTCCAACATAGGAACACTACAGCATAGCACAGGCCATCAGCTCACAATGTTGTGCTAACCTTTAACCTACTCTAAGATCAATCTAGCCCTTCCCTCCCTCATAGCCCTCCTTTTTTTTTGTCATGCATGTGCCTCTCTCAGAATCTCTTATTATGGCTTCAGCCCTTTTCCTCTCCAGTCCCGACAAAGGATTCCAGCCCAAAGTGCTGGCTGTTTATTCCCCTCCGTTGATGCTGCCTGACCCACTGAATTGTTCCTGCATTTTGTTTGTGTTGTTTCATTCCAGTATCGCAAATTATCTTCTGTGTCTGAAACAATATAGTTTCCATTTAGCAAATATCTCTCTGCTTAATTTAGTTGCAGATATGTAAGTTGGACAGCTGTAAAACAACCTCCTTTAGACTCAATCATGCAAGATTGTATGTGAGAAAATTGCACTTAATATTAAAAAAAACACTCCCCATTCTCCTAGGAATGTGTTGATTCCAAGACAGGCTGAAAGCAGAAACTTTCTGCAAGTTTCTATCACTAATTTTTCTGATGAGCTCTTCCAGCTGTCAGAGCCAGGGCACTGGCCATTTGTCTGCTTCGCCAGTAACAGCTGCAACTCCAGAAAAGCCCAAACAAAAAGGTGGTTGTCTGGCTCTTAAAAATCATAGAAAGAAATTCACCATTCCCTAATTCTGGTTTTTCTCTCTCTCTCATCTACCTCTTTATGTGCCCTTTACACCCTCTGGTGCTCCTCTCCCTTCCCTTTCTTCCATAGTCTTATGTCCTCTCCTACTAGATTACCCCTTTTCCAGCCTTTACCTTTTTCACCATTCAACTTCTCAGCTTTTTACTTTACCCCCTTCACAGTCTCCCAGTTTCAGCCATCACCTTGTACTACTTCCTCCTCTCCCCGCCTTCTTACTCTGACTTCTCATCTTATCCCCCAGTGCTGATGAAGGGTCTCGGCCCAAAATGTCGATAGTTTACTCTTTTTCACAGATGTTGCCTGGCCCGCTGAGTTCCTCCAGCATTTTGTGTGTGTTGCTTAGGATTTCCAGCATCTGCAGATTTTTCTCGTGTTTGCGATAGAAAGAAATTAGGTTTTTCTGGCATTGACAATCACCATTTCCCTGTTACTAATAAGCCTAACCCTGCATAACTAAAATCTTAAACCAGTCAGAATCAGAATCAAGTTTAATATCACCAGCATACATTGTAAAATCTGTTCTTTTGCTGCAGCAGTACTCTGCATTACATAGTAATAAAAACTATAAATTACAATGATAAGAATTATATAAAAATATAAATTAAATAGGTAGTGCAAAAAGAGAGCAGAAGAAATGCTGAGGAAGTGTTCATGGGTTCATTGTCCATTCAGAAATCTGATGGCAGAGGGGAAGAAGCTATTCCTGAAATGTTGAGTGTGTGTCTTCAAGCTTCTAGACCTCCTTGATGATAGCAGTGAGAAGAGAACATGTCCTGGGTGATGGTCCTTAATGAGGTATGCTGTCTTTTTGAGACCTCATCTTTTGAAGGTGTCATGGATGCTGGGGGTGCAAGTGCCCATGATGGAGCTCGCTAAGTTTATAACTTTCTTCAGCTGTTTCTGATCCCGCGCACTGGCCCCTCCGTACCAGACGGTGATGCAGTTAGTTAGGATGTTCTCTGTGGTACATCTGTAGAAGTGTCTTTGGTGACATACGAAGTCTCCCCAAACTCCTAATGATAGGTAGCCTCTGTTGTGCCTTCTTTACAATTGCACTGATATGTTGGGCCCAGGATAGATCCTCAGAGAAGTTGACATCCAGCAACTTGAAACTGCTCACCCTGTCCAATTCTGATTCCTCAGTGAGGACTAGTATATATTCCCTGATTTATCCTTCCTGAAGTCCACAATTATTTCCTTGGTCTTACTGACATTAAGTGCAATGTTGTTGCTGCAACACCACCAGCTCGCTCCTGTTTGCCTGCTCGTCACCATCTGAAATTCTACCAACAATAGTTGTGTTTTCAGCAAATTTATAGATGGAACTTGAGCTGTGCCTAGCCACGTATTGGTGGGTGTAGAGAGAGTAGAGCAGTGGGCTAAGCACGCATCCTTGAGGTGTGCCAGTGTTGATTGTCAGTGAGGAGGAGATGTTATTTCCGATCTGCACAGAGTGTGATCTCCTGGCGGGAAAGTCAAGGATCCACTTCCAGAGAGAGGTACAGAGCCCAGTTTAGAAGCTTTTGGATTAGAACTGAGGTTATGGCTGTGTTGAACGCTGAGCTGTAGTCAATACACAGCAGCCCGACATAAATATTACCATTGTCCAGGTGATCCAAGGCCAGTGAGATTGCATCTGCTGTAGACCTATTGTGGTGATGGACAAAGTGCAGTGACTCCAGGTCTTTGCTTAGGCAGGAGTTGATTCTAGTCATGATTAACCTCTCAAAGCATATGTGGGTGTCACAGGACAATACTCATTGAGGCAGCTTACTCTGCTGTTCTTGGGCACTGATATTTGTTACCCTTTAGAAGCATGTTGGAACTTCCAAATGCAGTAGTGAGAGATTGAATATATCCCCGTCTGTTGTTTGGCACAGATTTTCAGAGCCGTACCAGGTACACCATCAGGGCCTGACGCTTTGTGAGGGTTCACCCTCTTGAAAGATGTCTGACGTCGGCCTGCTAGACAGAGATCACGGTTACCAGATACTTCAGGGATTTGCACAGGTGTAGTTTTATTCTCCCTTTCAAAATGTGCATCAAAGGGGTTGAGCTCATCTGGGAGTGAAACATCACTGCCACTCATGATGTTAGGTTTCACGCTGTAAGAAGTAATGTCCTACAAACCCTGCTAGAGTTGACGTGCATCTGATTCCATAATTGTTCTTTTTGCTCTTAAAGTAGCCTTCTGTAGGTTGTACCTGGACTTCTTGTGTAGTTCTGGATTGCCAGTATTGAATGCTACAGACCTAGCCCTCAGCAGACTGCGAATCTCATGGTTCATCCATGGCTTTTGATTTGGGTATGTCCAGTATGTCTTCGAAGGCACACATTCATCTACACAAGTTTTGATGAAGTTGGTGGCATCTGTGGCATATTCATTCAGACTCAAAGATGAATCCCTGAAAATGGTCCAATCCACCGATGCAACGCTCCTCTGCCTCCCTTGACCATGCCTTCTTGGTCCTCACCACTGGTGCTATGGTCTTTAGTTTCCGCCTCTACTCTGGGTGTAGAACTACAGCCAGATGATTGGTCTTTCCAAAGTGTGGGCATGGGATTGCACAGTAACTGTTCTTAAGTGTGTTGATTCTCCTTCCACAGGTAGGAGAGCAATCTTGCTTAAATGGAAGGAGTCTACCCCTCCTACACATCTTCAATGGCTACGTGATATTATGTCTTATTTAAATTTAGAGAAGATCCGCTGCTCAGTCTTAAATTCGAAACAATCTTTTTATGATATCTGGGGACCTTTCCTAAATTACTTCTCCAATTTATAAAGTTTTAACAGTGCACAGACTTTTATGTATATTTTTATCTTCTTTTCTTAAGCGAATATGTTTTCTTTTCTAATTTATCCATTATCATCCATCAGCTTTTTTCTTTGGTAGTTGGTAGGGGGTTGACTTTTTTATATAAATTTTTTTTATGATGTATGACCTATCTTTAAATTTTTGATTACAGAGTGGTATACCTTTATGTGTTATGCTATAACATTTTGATCAATTTTATCACAATATATGAATGTACACAAGTTATGTTGAGATGTATCTATGTGCTGCACTCTGTAAATCTGAATAAAAATATTGTAAAAAGATTCTCCTTCCACAGGTGATATATGGGTGGTAGTTGTTCAGTGACTTCTTCAAGCTAGCCCGGTTGAAATCTCCTGCAATGATAGGGAATGAATCAGGGTGCAGTGTTTCGTGCCTGGTGATTACGGAGTTTGCTCTTATAGAGCCAGCCTGATGTTGGCCTAAGGTGGAATGTGCACTACTACAAGGATGATGGCAGAAAACTCCTTCAGCAGATAAAAAGGACGACATTTTACTGCTACATGTCCAGGCCTTTGCTCAGTGCTCGAAGGGGCAGCAATGTGAATGGGTGACAAATGGCATTGATGGATGTTGGTCTGTCCCAGGTATGTGGGTCCTGGAGGCACAGTGGCCAGTGAATAGTCCGTTTGGAGTTTGGGGGTCCCATCATTGGCTAGACTGCGATTCACTACCGAAGATCAAAGCTTGAAAGTCAATCAGAAGACTAGAATTTGAAACTGGGTGGCTGTAGGCCTGTCTTGGGGTTGGAGAATTGTCTGTATGTGTGTGTGGGGGGGGGGGGGGGGGAGAAAAAGGGGCTTTGTTTGCCGTTGTTGTTTTGTCTCTTGGTATCTTCTGTTTTGTTGTGTTCTGTGTTGTTCTGCTAAACATTTTGGGCATGCATTGTCGGTGCCAGAATGTGTAGTGACACTTGTGCTGCCTTAGGTTGTGTTGGTTATTAACACAAACAGCACGTTTCACTGTATGCTTCCTTGTACCTGTGATAAATGACTGAATCTGTATCTAGGTGTGCTAATGCTCTCCCTGCTGCTGTCACTATTATTCCGAACAGTTTGTAAGGAGGTCTGATCTGTATTGCATTTGAGACCTTGGATTGAAATTAGAGCAGTGTCGTGTTTAATGTGCACACAACTAATGCCAGTTAGAAACCGGCAGCTGTTTCCTTTCCCAAAGTGACATAATGTCCAAATTAAACAAAGGAAATCCCAGCTATTTCCTCGATTAGTTTTTGTTCGTTGAGTTATCCCAAATAAGTGGCTGCCCTGATAAACTGATAGCCCAATTAGTGGAATCAACTGTAGTTTAAAGTAATCTTAGCAGCCTAACAGGCCATTCAATTATACAGACTACAGTTATTGCTGCTTTATCCTGAGAATACATTTTTGAGGGGTTCAAATCCTTTTTCTCTTGTTTGATCATGATTTTAAGAGAAGTATTGGCTTGCAATATTTCTCGAACTTCTGGTAATGCACCCTCCATCTCCTTCACCATTCCCCATTCCCATTTCCGTTTGTCATCTTACCTCAATTGCCCATCACCTTCTTATGTTGCACCTCCCCCTTTTTTCCGTGGTCTTCTACCCTCTCCTATCAGATTCCCTCTTCTCCAGCCCTGTATCTCTTTCATCAATCAACTTCCCAACTCTTACTTCACCCCCCCCCCGCGGTTTCACCTATCGCCTTCCTTCCCCTCTTCCCCACCTTCTAACTCTTACTTCTCATCTTTTTTTTTCAGTCCTCACGAAGGGGCTCAGTCTGAAACGTGGACTGTACTCCTTTCCGTAGGTGCTGCCTGGCCTGCTGAGTTCCTCCCGCATTGTGTGTGTTGCTTGGATTTCCAGTATCTGCAGATCTTTTCTTGTTTGTGATCAGCTTGCAATGATTTTTTTCCAAATATTACTTTAAAAGTGAGCCAGCAGACAAGATAATCCAATGGAATGATTGGTTTTTTGGTTGAATTTAAAGATCTTTGGCTGAAATCGGGAATGTCTTTTAACTACCACTGACCATAACTGGTTCTGACAACCTAAATTCTGAGACTTATGGATTTGCTGTTTAGCTTGAGGTAGAATTCACATTATTATTTGTACTGGAAAAGCTGCAGCTAAAGATTGTGCATTCATCACTTAAGTAATGCGCAGCTTTCCTTTCTGGTCTTGTCTTCCCTATTCTTCTGGCTGGCGTTGCATAATGAACGGTGTACTTTTGCAATGCCAAGAGAAATCGGGAAGCCATTGCATCTAACAGCGATGGCACCACCCTAACCATCTGATGTAGAATGGTTAAAAAAAAATGGAAATCATAGTATGACCTTAAGCTGAGTAATGCTAACAACAGCTCAGGTCCCAATCTAGTACTTGCTGCAATTGAATCTTAGAGGCAACACGGTTAGCATATCGCTGCCTGTAAGAAGTTTGTATGTTCTCCTTGTGACTGTGTGGGATTCCTCCACATGCTCCAGTTTTCACCCACAGTCCAAAGACGTACGGGTGCAATTGGGTGGTGTGGACTCATTGGGCTGTTCCTGTTGTATCTCTAAATAAATGGAGAGTAAGATCAGGTTTTGATTCCTCCTGCAGTCTGTAAGGAGTTTGCGCATTCGCTCCGTGACCACATGAGTTTCTTCTGGGTGCACCGGTTTCCACATTCCGAAGGCGTAAGGTTAGGGCCATTAAGTTATGGGCACGCGCTGAAAGCGCGGCAACACTTGCAGGTCACCGAGCACATCCTTACTGATCTGATTCGATGCAAATGATGTTATTTCACTATGTTTGGGTGCACATGTGGCAAACAAAGCTAATCTTTCTGACCTTCTAACTTGTTGATATTTTTCTCCTATTTCAACAGTACTGTTGCATCAGTTTCATAACTACACTTTATGGGAATTGGAATCAATAAATCTCATGTTACTTTCTCCAGTGTCGTGAAGAGAACAGCATGCCCAATTTGTGCCCAATGTGTTGATTTTTTTTGCATCTGTTATTAGATAATCTCAAGAATAAACTTTTGAAATTGTTTCATGGAAAAATACGGCTTGGCTGAGGTCCAAACAACAATTTGAGCAGATTATTTTTCAGAGATACAGGAGATTGGAGAAAATTGTCATCTGTAGCAAATTCATAACTGGTTATCTCGAGATGTGCTGTCTGCAAGAGCTGGTTAAATAAAAGTTGGCAGTGATGTGGAGACAAAGAAGACAGTGATTTCCGTATGATTTCCCTCACTCCCCCCCACCCCCTGGAGATCTGCAGCAATAGGGGAAACGTTGATGTGTTTGTATGGAGTGCTATCGCTGCATTTGATTTTCATTGTTCACATATAAGAATTTATATACCCATTCTGCATTGTGTTCTAATAGTGATCTTTTCAAATAAAATGTGATAAGTGCCCAGTATTTTAGTTACTCAGGCCATTGCAGTAATGGCAAATTGAGTGATGGTGCATTGTAGAACTTGGGCTTTTTACTATTGAATGAAGTATGTTAGATAAAAATAAAATTTTCCCCATGTTGGATCCAGCTGTCTATTCCCTTGCATTCTGAAGGTAGGTAGGTGTTATTTTGAGTTATTATTTCCCGTAGCTTTTGAACTTCTGACATGTTGGGCAGCAATCAATCAAAACACAGTGCATAAAAAGAGCTGCCTTTCAATCAGGTCCACAGTCGAGATTTAAAAGGCAAAGTTTCGCGGCAGTTTCTCAGAGTCAGGCTGTGACTAATCAACAAGAGGGATTCATTTGAAGGAGAAATAAAAATAACACGTGCAAGCGGAGCGCTCATTCTTTTGAGTGTGCCATAGAGGGGCATTGGCTCATCAGGCTTAGGTCAGGCTTGGACGAGGTAAACTATCTGATGAGTTTCTCTCTTTTTGTTCTGACTTGTTCATTCCTCATCTGTTCGGGCATAGTAGTGTAGTGAGAATGGCTCCAGGGCCAGTGTTTTGTACTGTGTGTGGGTCGTGGGAAGTCTGGGAGGCCTCCAGTCTCCCAGATAAACACATCTGCACCCGGTACACCGAGCTGCAGCTCCTCAGAGAACGTATTAAGGAACAGGAGCTGCAGCTTCATGACTTTCAACTCATATGGGAGAATGAGGAGCTGTTAGATGGGAGATACAGGGAGGTCACCCCTAGTCTGCAGGAGTCAGTTAACTGGGTGACTGTCAGGAGAAGGAGGGGAAATACACAGACAGAGCAGAGTACACTTTTCCCTTCAATAATAAGTATACAACTTTAGAGGGGGGTGACCTACTGTGGGGAGCCATGGTGACTGGGTGTCTGGCACTCAGTCTGGTGCTGTGGCTCAGAAGAGAAGAGAGGTGAAGAGGAGTGCAGTGTTGATAGGAGAATCCATAGTCAGAAGAACAGAGATGAGATTCAGTGGGCACAATAGAGACACCTGGATGTTATGTTGCCTCCCAGCGCCAGAGTGAGGGATGTCTTGGATCAGGTCCATGGCTTTCTCAAGGGTGAGTAGCCAGAAGTCTTGGTACATATTGGAACCAATGATATGGGTAGACAAGGTGAGGAGGTCTTGAAGAGAGATTTTAGGGAGTTGGGTAGAAAAACTGGATTCCAGGGTAGTAATCTCTGGATTGCTGCCTGTGCCACACGCCAGTAAAGACAGGAATAGGATGATTTGGCAGGCAAATGCATGGCTGAGGAATTGGTGCTGGGTGCAGAGATTTATTGATTATTGGGATCTTTTCTGGGGAAGGTACAAAGAGATGGGTTGTATCTGAACTCAAGAGGTCCAATATCCTTGTGGCCAGGTTTGCTAGAGTTGTTTGGGAGGGTCTAGACTAATTTGACAGGGGCGTGGGATCAGAAGTGATAGTGCTGGGAATGAGGTAGTTGGTTTATAAACAAAGACAGTGTGTAGTGAGACTGTTAGCAGGCAGAGGCTGATGATAGGGCAAAATTGCAGTCAACAGGATGAGTTGCAATGTAAAAGGCAGGCAAAATTGAAAAGGGTGAATAGAGGACTGAAGGTGTTACATTTGAATATGTGCAATATACGGAATAAAGTAGATCTGTAGCACAGTTACAGGTTGGCATGTATGATGTTATAGGCATCACTGAATCATTGCTGAAAAAAGATTATAACTGGGAGCTTAATGTCCAAGGATACACACTGTATTGAAAGGTCAGGTAGGAAGGCAAAATAGATGGCATGGCTCTGCTGATTTAAAAAAAAATATCAAATCAAATAAGATCATTAGAAAGAGGTGACCACAAGACAAAGGAGCAGAATTAGACCACTCAGCCCATTACATCCGCTCTACCATTTCAGCATGGCTGATCCCGGATTCCATTCAACCCCATACACCTGCCTTCTCACCATATCTCTTGATGCCTTGACCGATCAGGAACCTATCAACTTCTGCTTTCAATATACAACCGCAGTCTGTGGCAGAGCATTCAACAGATTCACCACTTACTTCTGTTCTAAAAGGTTGTCCCTCAGTTTTGAGGCTGTGCCCACTAGCTCTGAATACCCCCACCAGAGGAAACATCCTCTCCACATCCACCTTATCTAGTCCTTTCAGCATTCATTAGGTTTCATTAAGATCCCCATGCATTCTGACCCTGATGGGAGTTGCATACAGTGGCCTACAAATTGCAACAGGAGATGGAAAATGCATGCCAAAGAGGCAATGTTACAGTAGTCATTGGGATTTCAATATGCAAGTAGATTGGGAAAATCTGGTTGGTGCTGGATTCCAAGGGGGGGAATTTCTAAAGTGCACACTAGATGGCTTTTCAGAACAGCTTGTGGTTGAACCCACTAGGGGATCAGCTATTCTGGATTGGGTGTTGTGCAATGAACTGGAATTGATTAGAGAGCTTAAGGTAAAAGAACCCTTGGGGGAGAAAGATCATAGTGTGATCTAATTCACCCTGAAATTTGAGGAGAAGCTAAAGTCAGATGTATCAGTATCACAATCGTGTAAAGGGAATTACAGAGGCGTAAGAGAGGAGTTGACCAAAGTTGATTGGAATCACTAGATTCTGGAATGGTTCTGGAAGAATGGAAAATTGCAAATCTCTCTCCACTCTTCAATAAGTGAGAGGGGCAGAAGAAGGGAAATTACAGGACAGTTAGTCTGACCTCAGTGGTTGGGAAGATGTTGGAGTTGATTATTAAGGATGAGGTTTCAGGGTACTTGGATGCACATGATCATATTGGCCGTAGTCAGGCAAGATTTTCCCAAGCTGACTAATCTGTTGGAATTCTTTGAAGAAATAACAAGCAGGATAGACAAAGGAGAATCGGTTGATAGTGAATATTTAGATTTTCAGAAGGCGTTTGACAAGGTACTTCACATGAGGCTACATAACAAACTACAACCCCATGGTATTGCAGTAAACTACAAATCCATCGTATTGCATGGACAGAACAATGACTGATTGGCAGGTGGCAAAGAGTGAGAATAAAGGGAACCTTTTCTGGTTGGCTGCCAGTGACTAGTGGTGTTCCACAGCGGTCTGTTGGGACCGATTCTTTCTGTGCTAAATCCTAATGATTTGAATGGCTTTGTTGCAAAGTTTGCAGACAATACAAAGATTAGTGGAGGGGCAGGTAGTTTTGATGAAGGAGAGAGACTACAGAAGGACTTAGATTAAGAAAAGTAGCAGATGGATTACAGTGTTGGAAAGTGGATGGTCATCCACTTTCGTAGACAAAATAAAAACATAGACTGTTTTCTAAGTAGAGAGAAAATTCAAAAATCTGAAGGAGAAAGGGACTAGGGATTCCTTGTGCAGGATTCCCTGAAGGTTAATTTGCAAGTTGAGTCTGTGGCAAGGAAGGCAAATGCAATGTTAGCATTCATTCAAAAGGACTTGAATATAAAAACAAGGATGTAATGTTTAGGGTTTATAAAGTACTGGTGAGGCCTCACTTGGAGTATTGTGAGTAGTTTTGGGCTCCTTATCTTAGAAAGGATGTGCTGAAACTGAAGAGGGTTCAAAGAAGATTCACAAAAATGATTCCAGGATTGGACAGTTAATCAGTGACATTTGATAGCTCTGGGCCTGTATTCACTGGAATTCAGAAGAATGAGTAGTGACGGGAATTGAAACCTATTGAATGGTGAAAGGCCTTGATAGAGTGGATGTGGAGAGGATGTTTCCTACAGTGGGGGAATCTAGAACCAGAGGGCATAGCCTCAGAATAGAGCGACATCCCTTTAGAACAGAGATGAGGAGGAATTTCTTTAGCCAGAGAGTGGTGTATCTGTGGAATTCTTTGCCACAGGCAGCTGTGGAGTCCAAGGCTTTATGTATATTTAAGGCAGAGGTTATGGCAGAGCAGACTCGATGGGTCAAATGGCCAAATTCTGCTCCTCTATCTTATGGTCTCATGTTTAATATTGCAGATTTTCAAAATACTGCTAATTTTCACAAGCTGAATTTCATGCTATGTTGTTCATTGTCCTTGATCATATGTTTATTTAACTACTGCATCACAGAAAGACATTAACATGTGTACGCTGCTTAAAGAATCACAAAAAGACTAATTAGGAGTTTTTTTTGCCCATAAAATGGGGAAGTCATAATGTTGGAGAATCAGAGGATCAGCAGTGAGCAGTTTAAGGTTCCTGAGTGTTAAAGTTCCTGTGCCCAGCATACTGATGCAATTACAAAGAAAGCATTACAGCAGCTATATTTAGTAGGAGTTGGAGGAGAATTGGATGTACGATGAAGAGCGTTAGAATTGGTTGCATTGCAATCCGGTCTGGAGAGGCTACAGCACAATATTGGAAAAAAGCTGCAGAGGTTGTAAACGGAGCCAAATCCATCATGGGCACTAGCTTCCCCAGCATGGAGGGCATCTTCAAAAGGTGATGCCTCAAAAAGGCAGCATCCGTTATTAAAGACCCGCATCAACCAAGATATGCCCTATTCTCATTGTTGCCATCAAGGAGGTACAGGAGCCTGAAGACACACTCAATGTTTTAAGAACAGCCTCTTCCCCTCTGCCATCAGATTTCTGAATACACAATGATTCCTGCATCTTACTATCTCTTTGTTTTAGTTTTTTGATCTCTTTATGCACTACTTACTTAATTTTTATATACTAATTATTGTAATTTTTAGTTTTTATTATTATGTATTGCCCTGTACTGCTGCTGCAAAACAACAGATTTCACAACATATGCTGGTGATAATAAACCTGATTCTGATTCTAATTCTGTTCTATTTGAAAGGAATGATTGTTTTGCATTTGTTTCAATGTTAATAAATAATGACAAGTATACCACAGGATAGAGGTTGTAATGATTGGTCATCTGGAGCCCAGGGCTTTGATCAACTGTTCTCTCTAATCAGAAATCGAGAAATAACTGACTGCAGAGCAGAATTGTTCTCTCGTTTCAAGAAAATCTCTTGGAGATTGAATTTTCCGGGTAATCGTGTAACATTGTAAGAGGAAAAAGGTCACGCCTGCATGCATCTGTTATATTATGTCATGATAAATAAGTTGTGAGGTTTAATCTCATGCCTGAAATAGAAATTTAACTCATGATCATCAGCAGCATCTTCCTTTATTGCTGATTTATTATTTAGCTATTGACAAGATAAAGGTGACTTTTTAATTTCCTCAGAAATCATGTTGGCATATTAAAATTTTGTGTTTTAGTATCTTCTGATTGGAAGCACGTGATTATTTTTAAACTACCTATTTTTGGGATTCTGAAGCCAGAAGCAAACAATGTAAGACCAGACGATATCAGAACAGAGATAGGCCATTCATCCCAGTTAATGGCTGATGTGAGGGTGCTCTTTATCGTGGCAATGTAGAATTGCACTACTGCGTGGTATGGAAGATGAAATTTTATCAACTACAGCAAGAATTACATCCTCTGTTGATGAAGGAGATATGGTACTTCAGAATGAGGCCCTGTGAAATAAGGAACCTGAAATTGAAATGGTGCTAACTGTAGAGTTGTTAATGATGATTGGTGGAGAGGAGACGTGTTTCTCCTGATGTGAATATGCATCTATACAGTTTTGAGGGCATTCAGCTTCAAGTGTCTGTCTCCCCCGCTCTTCCCCCCTCCTCCCCCACTCTTCCCCCCTCCTCCCCCGCTCTTCCCCCCCTTCACTTGGTTTGTGGATTGGAATCTGCAGTTCATATTATGTTTCCAGTTTCTCCTTTATATTTTGTGCGATTTTGATCGGGCGGACTGGCTATGCAGTCTGTCGTCAATGAAATATATCACTGAACTAAACTGAACATTCTAGACAGCTTTAAGGATTCTGTGGTTTGATGTTTCATGTTCTATTTGGTTTCACTCGTTTTTTGCTATTTACGCAATGCTTTATTTTTTGCATGTTGGGTGTTTGATGTTTTCTTTGAACTTTGCTCTGTGGGAAGAAGAATCTCAGGATTGTATACTGCATACATACTTTGATAATAAATGTACTTTCAATTCGATGTTGTTGTGATTGCACGAGGACATTGGCTTGTCTTGGTGGTACCTGGATTTGTCACCTCTGGAGATCAGTCTAATGACTGTGGTGTGATCTGCAAACTTTATCAGTTTAACTGGAAATTGGTGTATAGAGAAAATAGAAGAGGTGAGCGAACACATCCCTCTGGCACACCAGTGCTGAGTGAGCGGGATGTGGAGATGTGATTGCCTGGTCTCGCGTACTGCCTCCTGTCAGAGATGAAGTTTGTGATGCACCTGCAGGTGGGACCAGGTGCGTCAAGTCTGGAGAGTTTCTCTTCCAGAAGCTTAGGAATGATGGTATTGAAGGCTGAACTGAAATTGACAAAGAGAATCCTGACATATGTACCATGGGAGCTCAGGTGTTGTAGTATGAAAGTCCAGACTGATGCTAGCTGCATCACCTACAGATCTGTTGGGTTTGTAGGTGAACTGTGGCAGATCTAGAAAATTGATGTTCTGGATTTGAAAAATGACATGACCAGCCTTTCAAAAGTCTTCATTATGACAGACCTGTAGTCATTGAGTTGCACAGAAGCTGCTCAGTTTCCCAATTCCTGCTGAGGTCCTCCAGTAGATTGATTCTTGAATTTTTTCACAATGGTCAGACACAAAAATCACTTACAGAATCTTAAAATTGAGTTCCAGTCTTCAGAGTAAGTCTCTTTTGTTGTCATCAAGATACACTAGACATCAGATGAGGGGAATGTACAGTTGGTATACTTCACCTGTCTCTTTCCATGTATGAGCCCAAAACTCTGTATAAAGGGGGCAGTCTTGTTTATGGAACCATTGTAAAAGGTGCATTCTGGTCATCTTGCCAATCACTAGCTCGAACCCCATTGTCCCGAAAACAATTTTTCATCAAAAGGAAACAATAATTTTTAGGTGAGTTTTGTTGTATAAAGTATTGTAAAGAGCTGTACTAGTGTTCTGCAATCTAGGTCCATTCTGTTGACTGAACAGAAATGTAGGGTCTGTAGAGTCTACAGTACTGTGCAAAAGTCTTGGAGAAATATATACACTGTAGCTGGGATACGCAAGACTTTTGCACAGGCCTGTCACGGTCCTCCACCCTCGCCATTCCCAACATCCCTTGCTCCCCATCAGATTTACAAATTTGTTCTCTGCTCCACATTCACAAATACAGTACTGTGAGTCTGTGTGTCTGTCTCTCATAAATAAAGTATAACTTTTGCATAGTACTGTGCTTCACTGCCTTTATTATAATGCAACTGCATATTCCACCAGCAACAATCTTGTTGTACATTAACCTTGTCTTGCTTTGTTCTCCGATCGGGTGAAGTTGAATGGGTCAATTATAATTAACACAATTTTATATAACTGATTATATTTCTCTTCCAAATCTTCCAGGTATTGTGCTGAAAATGGAAAAAAACAATGAATCCAGCAAGGTGACATCTTTTAAGGTCCACTAAGGATTTATATTGATTTGGAACTACTTGGAATCTGGACTTGCTGCGCTTATCCAGTCTGGGCTAAGTCATTTGCAATTCAGTGCTGTAATACAATGCTTCCTGTCAGCTCCACTCAAAACCTTCCCTTGCATCAGTATTGCTAATTAAACTTGGGAGCAACTTTGACTTACTAAGAGGAAAAAGTCCTGCCATATTTTCTACTTTTAAGAATTTTATCATTAAATAAGCTTTCAGAAATTGGTAGACATTAGTCAAGTACTTTAGAAAGAAATTAAAAGTAATTTTGAATCATATTTGTGACCTTTGGAGTGTAATTCAAGATCATGAAAAGACCAAATAAACATCGACAGCTCCAGTTTTTCAGCCTCTTCAGCAGAAAGCCCAAATCTAAAGCAAAACTTGAGATGTCTGCTGTCACGGTCGAGGGAATAAACACTAAAACAGAGACTGAGAATGAGAAAAAGATGACCTCTTCGAATAGAACAATACAGTCCTCCAGTAATGAACAGTTATTAGGCACTCTGGAGTGTCCTCTTTGCCTTCTTAGCCAGCCTCGATCCCAGTTCCCAGAGATCATTTCTTGTCATCACCGTTCTTGTCTGGATTGCTTACAACAATATTTGAAAATTGAAATTACAGAGAGCAGGGTCAACGTTGCTTGTCCGGAGTGTTCAGAATTGTTTCATCCATCAGACATCCGTATGATTCTCAACAACAGCACTTTGATGGAAAAGTATGAAGAATTCATGCTGCGAAGATACCTTGCATCTGATCCAGATGCCCGATGGTGCCCTGCACCCGATTGTGGGTATGTTATTTTGATTTATTTTCTTTGCACTTGATTAGTATATGTATCGGAGTAGATTAATAGCTTATAGGTTGGGCAGCACAGTAACGTAGTGATTGATGTGATGCTATTACAGATCGGTGTGTTCCTGAGTTTGGAGTTCATTTCCAGCGCCATCTGTAAGGAGTTTGTACATTCCCCCCATTGACCACGAGGGTTTCATCCATGTTCTATGGTTTCCTCCCACGTCCCAAAGACATACCAGTTAGTCAGTTGGTCATTATAAATTTGTCCCGTGATTAGGCCAGGTGGATCCTAGACAGAGCAGGTTTTTGGACTGGAAGGGCCTGTTCTGCACTGTATTTCTAAATAAATAAACAATAAATTCCTTTGGATATGTTTTCCTTTAGGTAGCTGATAACTGAGTGGATAGGATAATATACTCAGATTACAGGCCTGGTGAATAGTTCAGCCCTACAGACCTAAAGTGGTAATCGATAACTTTTTTTTACATTGAGTTTGTGTAGGGTCATGCTGAAGATGTAATGGGCCAGGATATTTTGCCTTGCTGAACTCTTTAGGAGGAGCTGACATACAACAGTATCTGACACTCTTGCCCCACTTAGGCTCCATCTGTGTGGGCTGGGAGGGGAAGAAAATAGTACATAGTGCTAGGTGAGCACCATAGAACTTGGAGCAGTCCAGCACAGAAACGGGCTGTTTGGCCCACAAGGTTGTGCTGAACCAAATAAATGAGTAATTAAACTAAACTAATCCTCTCTGCCTCCACATGTCCACATCCTTCCATTATCCTCACATTCATATGCCTATCTAAACATCTCTTAAAAGTCCTGAATGTATCTGCCTCTACCCATTGTAGCCTGTCTTCGCACACTCAAGTGAATGGGGCAGGAGCCAAGCAGCAAAGCTGTTCTGCAAGGAGTTGTGATGTTGTCGGTGAATCGTGGAATAACTTCCATATCCGAGTTACCTACGTATTCAGCTGACCACTGGAATTCCATGAGCTGAACGGTTCTGTTTTGCTTGTTTGTGTTTTTTCTCTCAAAATGATTTTCAAGCTTTGCTCAGCACTTTTGGATAAGGTAGACTAGGTACTTGCAGAACTATGTGCACTGTGTTATAATACCACATTGCTCGTTATATGATTGCACCCCTGAACACCTCAGGTTTATTATACCTCCTCATTGCGACCATCAGAGGAAAGATACAGGAGCCTGAAGACGCACCTTCAACATTTTAGGAACAGCTTCTCCCCCCACCATCAGATTTCTGAATGAACACTACCTCACTATTTTTGCACTACTTATTTCATTTGATCTTTTAAATATATTTCTTATTGTAATTTATTGTGTTTTTATTATTACGTATTGCAATGTACTGTGCCACAAAGCAACAAATTTCACGACATATGCCAGTCACATAACCCTGATTCTCATTCTGAAACTGTAATGGCTCTCCACATGGTAAACCTGGGCTGTGCTGCTATCTTCAAAAGTCCTCCCATTTTATCGTCAGCAGTTTCAAATTAATTATCAATAAACTTCTCGGGTGATATATCATGCTAGTACTGATTGTTAAAGCATAACATATCCTGATTGTTTATAATGTCGCTTCCAACTTTTGATTGTGAAATCTTTCTTTTTGTTACAATTAACAGAAATGGTGAAATAGGTGTTTTGCATACTTTATTAGTCAGGGCATTGAGTGTAGGCATTGGGGCATTATGCTGTACAATAGTTGTACAAATCGTTGAAGGACATGGTTAATCTGGAAAGAGTACAGAAAATATTTTGTGAGGATGTTGCTGGGACTAGAGTGTCTGAGTTATAGGGAGATGTTTGCCAGGCTAGGCCTATGTTCCTCAGGAGAATGAGAGGCAACCTTATGCGAGGTTATAAATTCATGAGAGGCATAGATAAGGAAATGGTAATGGTACAGTAGTCCATAACTAGGGAGCATAGATTTAGGGTGAGAGGGGAAAGATTTAAAAAGGACTCAAGAAGCATGAAGATTTAAAAAGAGCATGCAGAAGATGGTGAGTATGATTGAGGCAGATACTGTGGAGTCGGCACTGCGGTCAGCATGGGCTCTTTGGGCCAAAGGCCCCGGATCTGTGCTCTATGTCTGTTTGTCTCAAATCTTCATCTTTGTTCTTTTTATCACTTTGGACATCTCTACCAAATTCTCCCCCAGTATTGGCTACAGTGAATTCAGACTAGGTTCTCTAAACTTTACCCATGAAAGGCAGTGGGAGCTAATTGAAGCCAGGCAAAGCAAATGAGTACCTTACATACGAAAAATATCTATGCGTCAGTCAAGAATTTTGCAAAGACTTTTTAAACACTCTTATGCAGATGACAATTAGTTCAAAGAAAAATATTCCTGCTCAGAATATCATAACACAAGTCAACCTGCAGTGTGATTGCACACTCTTGTCAAAGTGTAATCTGGCCTTGAGGATCAATTAAATACCAAGGTGAATGCATAAGAATGTTATAAATAACTTATTGCTAGGACAGGCACTAGAGTTTATGAAAATCTAACTTCCCGACGATGCAATCATTGCAGTACTCCAATACGATGGTATGTTTATGTACCTAATCTATGCAAGTGGTGAGCAGAGATTCAAATTCATTCAAAACTGGACTATATTTAGTCTGGTAGCCTAGCGGTTAGCACAGCATATTGGAGCTTGGAGCATCAGAGTTTGGGGTTCAGTTCATCTGTGAGTAGTCTGTATCTTCTCCCCATGAACACATAGGTTTTCTCCAGATGCTCTGGTTTCCTCCCAGGGTCCAAAAACGTACTGGTTACTAGGTAGTAAATTGTCCTGTGATTAGGTCAAATTGGAGATTTGCTGGCGGTTGTTTGGTGGCATAGCTCTAAGGGCTGAAAGAGCCTATTCTATGCTGTATCTGTAAATAAAAATAAATATAATGCATGTTCATGGTATTGCAAATATCTTTTACTTTCTGACATTATGCAGAAAAAAACCAGAGGATGTGGGTTAAGCGTGAAGGGGGAAAAGTTTAAAGGGAACATTGGTGGGGGGGGTGTTCTTCACACAGAGAGTGTTGAAAGTGTGGAAAATGCGGGCTCACTTTTAACATTTAAGAAAAACTTGGACAGGTCCATGGATGAGAGGTGTATGGAGGGATATGGTCCAGGTGCAGGTCAGTGGGACTAGGCAGAAAAATGTTTTGGCACGGCCAAGAAGGGCCAAAAGGCCTGTTTCTGTGCTGTAATGTTCTATGTTTCTATGCACGTCAGTGTATTTTACTAAGCAAACACGAGGAAATCTGCAGATGCTGGAAATTCAAACAACTCACACAAAATGCTGGTGGAACATAGCAGGCCAGGCAGCATCTATAAGGAGAAGCACTGTCGATGTTTCGGGCCGAGACCCTTCGTCAGGACTAACCGAAAGGAAAGATACTAAGAGATTTGAAAGTAGTGGGGGGAGGGAGAAATGCAAAATGATAGGAGAAGACCGGAGGGGATGGGATGAAGCTAAGAGCTGGAAAGGTGATTGGCAAAAGTGATACAGAGCTAGAGAAGGGAAAGGATCATGGGGTGGGAGGCCTCGGGAGAAAGAAAGGGGGAGGTGGGGATCACCAGAGGGAGATGGAAAATGGGCAGAGTGATGGGCAGAGAGAGAGGAAAAAAAACAAACAATTAAATATGTCAGGGATGGGGTAAGAAGGGGAGGAGGGGCATTAACGGAAGTTAGAGAAGTCAATGTTCATGCCATCAGGTTGGAGGCTACCCTTCTCCTATCATTTCGCATTTCCTTCTCCCCCCACTACTTTCAAATCTCTTAGTATCTTTCCCTTCAGTTAGTCCTGACGAAGGGTCTCGGCCCGAAACATCTACAGTGCTTCTCCCTATAGATGCTGCCTGGCCTGCTGTGTTCCACCAGCATTTTGTGTGTGTTGTATTTTACTAAGATTGCTGTGCTTTCCTTTGGTATTAAATTCCTCTTAAACAAACTATTTTATTTTACTTCCATGTACTTAATGATGTATGTTATGTATTTATCTAGCTTCCTTTCCTTGTCCACTCTATTTTAGAAGTGTACTGTATTAAGTATATATCTATTACATAGTTTTTTTTGTGCTTTAAATGTCATCTAGCTAAGCTTGCAAATTTGTGTGTCCTGTAGTATTGTTTATCCAGAGATACAGCATGGTACAGTACCAGGCCCTTAAGACCCAGTGAGCCCGCGCTGCCCAGTTACACCCATGTGACCAATTAACCTACTAACCCGTATATCTTTGGACTGTGGAAGGAATCCGGAGCACCAGGAAGTGGGGTGAAGGTACAAACTTCTTGCAGACAGTGGTGGAATTGAACCCAGGTCTCTGTGATGCTGTAATAAGGCTATTGCTACACTAACGTGCTGCCAATGTCTTCTGCATTGCTTTTGACAGTTTTCTACGTGGTTTGATATTGTATACAAATTTTAATTTATGTTTTGATTTAAGTGCATCTCGTAGCCAAGCCTGGATATCTTGGATATTTTTTAGTAGCTGCTGTCTGCCAGCCCGAGGGGTCTCGATGGAAAAACTCTGCTGTTTGTGTCCAAGTAACCTCCATTTAGGGTGACATGCATATTATTTTTCTGTCTAAATTGCTTTCTACAAAGCACTACAGGGTACTTCAACAAAAAACACCTGCAAGCCCATTCACCCTCCCCAAACCTCCACCTCTTTACACGGTATGCTTCATTATTAAGTAGACAGCAATGTGGTTAACAGAAATTATTTGTCAGTAGATGAAATATTCAGGTGGTAATTACTGATGCATTGATAGTAGCCATTGCTATCCCAGATTGCATCAAGTGTCCCTGGGTCAGTAGGCAAACGCGTCATGCTTTCCCCATTGATTTGATCCCATGCAACGTGAGTGTATCTCCCTGTTTCAATCGCTACAGCTTCAGCACCTGAACTGTGCATTTTTTTTTGTGTTTAAAAATTTCTCTGTGGGTCACTTTCATACAAGTTTTGCAGTGAAGTGTAAATTTTAACTGAGTTCCTGTTTTTACATAAAATCTTTTCTAGCTGCTCCATTTTGTACACCATTTGGGACTCTGTTTATAGCTCTGAGAAAGAAGCAATCTACCCCATGACTATTAGCTTCTTTCACAAATCCCCCCTTTCCACCCTTGCTGAGTCCTTTGATTGTACACTGTCACATTATGCCACAAATTTTATGAAAACTTCTTGTACCTTGTACTGGCTTCCCCACAATATACTTCCAGTTTCTTCAGAAATACACTCCTTCCTTAGCTGATGAATATAGATTTCTCAACTTCTCCTTGTATTGCAGACTGTCTTAAAATTTAGCCTTCTGATATTTTGTGCATGCATATTTCTCCTGGAGAGCCCCACCACATTTCTTATGTGCACCAAGTCCGGACTCTGGATTGGGGATTGCCAAACGTTACGTGGATTTTCTGGTGTAGTCTGTTTTGTCATATGCTTTTGTGATATCATTCTGGAGAAATGTCGTCTCATTTTTTACCTGCATTGCATTTGTGGTTTCTAAATGACAATAAACTGAATCTGAATCTGAATTAAGCTAATTGGTCTGTTACTCCATATTCAAGAACAGAATGTATGTTTGTAATTTACGTGCATTATTCATCATCATCACTATGTGTTGTGTTGTATGATGCGAGCAGTCATGGTCTTTCTATGACCTCACACGCAAAATGCTGGTGGAACACAGCAGGCCAGGCAGCATCTATAAGGAGAAGCACTGTCGACGTTTCGGGCCAAGACCCTTCGTCAGGACAAAATAGTCCTGACGAAGGGCCTCGGCCCGAAACGTCGACAGTGCTTCTTCCTTATAGATGCTGCCTGGCCTGCTGTGTTCCACCAGCATTTTGTGTGTGTTGTTTGAATTTCCAGCATCTGCAGATTTCCTCGTGTTTGCTCTTTCTATGACCACGATTGTTTTCGCCAATTTTTTTTCTCCAGAAGTGGTTTGCCATTGCCTTCTTCTGGGCCAGTGTCTTTACAAGATGGGTGACCCCAGCCATTATCAATACTCTTCAGGGATTGTCTACCTGGCTGTTTAAACTAATGCTGAAATTCATTTGATGTACTTAACTCTCGAAGGAAACTGTTCAGTTTGGGTTAAGCATGTTTCTAAATGCATTACATTTCAGAAAAAAAAACAGCTTGCAGTAATTAGCTCATAAAATAATTTGGTGGTATTTGATTTTTGAATTTGATTTATGTCAGGCAAAGCTTCAAGTTACTGGTTTTAGCGAAAGCTGTAGTCACGGTATAGTGGAGAGGTTCCTCCAAACTCTTCCCTTATGAAGCATACCATCACTTTCAAAACAATGCCTATTATTAAACTACAAGTTGTCCAGAGCAATGTCCAGTGTGAGGTGGAGGTTCTGGATGGGTGATCACCATTGTTTGATTCAGATGGGTCACAGATAATTCAGGAAAACTTTGTCCCAGAAGCACCCTGTTTTGTTTAGCTGTATATGTGTGTATGGTTGAATGAAAATCAACAAACTTGAATTTGAATATATACAAATCCGAATGTATTTTTTTGGGTGAGTAGACTGCTAGCACAATGATTCTACAATGTAGGCTTATCTTTTCTTGAATAGGGTTACTTTGAATCGCTTGCTCGCTGCTCTGTCATATAACTTTAAAGTTGAATTATCAGCTGAGAGATCCAAATCTGAAGAAAATGTAAATTGGTTTGCGTTTGTGTTCACCATAATGCAAATCTTAAATTTGGTATTTAAATGAAACGGTCTCTCACTCCAGCTCTATTCAGCTGGTGATTTAGTGATCTGGTTAGAAGCAATTTGATGGGCACCATATTAGCTGACCTCCTTGCCTGTAGACACTTGGTAATAAGTAGCACAAGTCTTTCCATCTGATGCACTGGTGCAAATGGATGTTTATGACCATTGGTGAAAGCAAATTATTCAAAGGACAAGTGTGGTAGAGGTAATTCTCTAATTTGAGAATATATTTAAAAATACTTCACATAGTTTTCCCTCACGGCAGATTTCTTATGGTTTCATAATTTTTATGTCTTACTCTGTACTACTGCTGCAAAACAACAAATTTCACTGCATATGTAAGTGATAATAAACTTGATTGTATTAGCACACAAGTGCAATTATGAAGAAAGCACACCAGTGTCTCTACTTCATTAGGAGTTTGCAGAGATTTGGCATGATATCTAAAACTTTGACAAACTGCTGCAGATGTATAGTGGAGAGTATATTGACTGGCTGCATCAAAGCCTGGTATGGAAACACCAATGCCCCTGAATGGAAAATCCTACAAAAAGTTGTGGATATGCCCAGTCCATTATGGGTAAAGCCCTCTCCACCATAGAGCACATTTACATGAAACGCTGTTGCAGGAACACAGCCTCCATCATCAGGAAACCCCTACACCTAGACATGCTCTCTTCTCTCTTCTCGCTTCTGCCATTAGAAAGAAGGTACAGGAGCCTCGGAACTCACACCGCCAGGTTCAGAAACAGTTACTACCTCGTGTCTGTACATTGCGATGGAATTATAACACAACAATTTATACTCCCTCGTACTATGGGATGGAGGTAAGATTTAAATGAATTCAAATTCAACCATTGTGCTCTTGAACCAGAGGCGATAACTTTACTCAACATCAATTGTCCTATCACTGAAATGTTCCCACAACCTTTGGACTCACTTTCAAGGACTCCTCATCTCATGTTATTGATATTTATTGGCTATTTTTTATTATTTTCTTTTTGTATGTGCACATTTTGTTGTCTTCTACACTCTGAAAGCCCAAGTCGGACGGTCTTTTATAGATTCTGTTATGAATTTATTGAGTATGCCCACAAGAACATGAATCTTAGGGTTGTATATGGTGACGTGTATGATCTTTGAACTTTGATAAGTTTGCTTTGGAATTCAAATAGGTGAATTTGGTTACTTCAATTGATTTTCACCAGTCAATGCCCATATGAGAAGAGGGTTGCTTCAGTATCACACAGCTTTTTATCTGGAACCACACCAAATGGTTTGATTAAAGTTTTGACTAACTTAATCTGAGTGAGAGCAGACACCTCTAAGTTGACTGGTACGCAAAATCCCATAGACCATTTTTTTTAGGAAGGTTAACTTTAACATCATTGATTTTGGGAAGGATTAACATATTGATAGAATTGCTAATATTTCCACAGTAATAATTTTTCAATAGATTAGAAAATCAGTCAAAATTTAAATTGCTAGCCGTTGATTCATATTTTTAAACCTGTTTTTACGCCATATAACCATATAACAATTACAGCATGGAAACAGGCCATCTTGGCCCTTCTAGTCCGTGCCGAACGCTTACTCTCACCTAGTCCCACCTACCTGCACTCAGCCCATAACCCTCCATTCCTTTCCTGTCCATATACCTATCCAATTTTACTTTAAATTACAATGTCAAACCTGCCTCTACCACTTCTACTGGAAGTTCGTTCCACACAGCTTCCACTCTCTGAGTAAAGAAATTCCCCCTCGTGTTACCCCTAAACTTTTGCCCCTAACTCTCAACTCATGTCCTCTTGTTTGAATCTCCCCTACTCTCAATGGAAAAAGCCTATCCACGTCAACTCTATCTATCCCCCTCATAATTTTAAATACCTCTATCAAGTCCCCCCTCAACCTTCTACGCTCTAAAGAATAAAGACCTAACTTGTTCAACCTTTCTCTGTAACTTAGGTGCTGAAACCCAGGTAACATTCTAGTAAATCTTCTCTGTACTCTCTATTTTGTTGACATCTTTCCTATAATTCAGTGACCAGAACTGTACACAATACTCCAAATTTGGCCTCACCAATGCCTTGTACAATTTTAACATTACATCCCAACTCTTATACTCAATGCTCTGATTTATAAAGGCCAGCATACCAAAAGCTTTCTTCACCACCCTATCCACATGAGATTCCACCTTCAGGGAATTATGCACCATTATTTCTAGATCACTCTGTTCTACTGCATTCTTCAGTGCCCTACCGTTTACCATGTATGTCCTATTTTGATTATTCCTACCAAAATGTAGCACCTCACACTTATCAGCATTAAACTCCATCTGCCATCTTTCAGCCCACTCTTCTAACTGGCCTAAATCTCTCTGCAAGATTTCAAAACTTACTTCATTATCCACAACGCCACCTATCTTAGTATCATCTGCATACTTCTTAATCCAATTTACCACCCCATCGCCCAGATCACTAATGCACATGACAAACAACATTGGACCCAGTACAGATCCCTGAGGCACACCACTAGTCACCGGCCTCCAACCTGACAAACAGTTATCCGCCACTATTGGTGGATACTCAGATTTCATTGGGATTAAAAGAGGCAACATTTGTACTGTACACATATTTTAGCCATTCCTGTCCATATTTTAGCCTTAGTCAGTGTGATTGATAGAAAATAGTAAATGTGATACACTTAATTTCAAGTTAAAACTTTTGTTATGATCAGAGAAATGGATAGATTTCAGATTGAGATTTATTAATCACACGTACGTTGAAACATACGGTGAAATGCGTTGTTTGTGTTAACAACCAGTGCAACCTGAGTATGTGCTGCAGCAGGTGTCACCACATATCCAGCACCAGCATATCAAGCCCACAGATATCTTTGGAACTGATCATTTTTTCCCATTTCTAGACAATGCGTATTGACCGGCAATTTAAAAGTAAAAAGTACTATATTACTGTTTCTTTGTAACAACCATTAAAATTCACTTATTTTTGAGAAGTCAAAAAAGTCTCTTTTGTTAAAGTGAGTAAACCATGAATATGCCAGCTTGTTTATGTAGATTTGTTCGGTGTATTACTGTTGGTTTATTGCTCTCTCAACCTTTTCAATAAAGCTAAGTGCTTTTTCCTCTTTTTTTAAAAAAAAGTTACATGCACAATTAGTATTTGACAAAATCTTGTCTCCGTTTTCATTCAGAAACACGAGAGACTCTTTAGATGTAACACAGAAAATGCTGGAGGATTTTGGCAGATCAGGCAGCATCTATGGAGATAAATAAACAGTTGACGTTTCGGGCCAAGACTCTTCTTCAGGACTCATGAAGGGTCTCGGCCTGAAACGACGACTTTGTTCCACTCCATAGGTGCTGCCTGACATGCTGAGGTCCTTCAGCATTTTGGGTGTTACTCTTAGTTTTCATTCAGTTCTCATTAAATCCTTTGTACTGTATCAGTGTAGGTTTGATGTACTGGAACATTGGTGATTCAGAAGTTTTTCTGATAGAAAATGTACAACTGCATCTTACTGAACAAACTGATACAGTTGCCATTGTGTAATGCCTACTGTTTTTGAATTAAAGTCAAAGGAAATTTGTTATCAAAATACATATATCACCATATACAAGCTTGAGATTAATTTTCTTGCAGTCATTCACAGTAAGTACAAGAAGCAATGAAAGTCCACACCCAACCGTACGGACCAACAACCAGTGTGCAAAAGGCAACAATCTGTACAAGTACAGAAAGAAGAAGAAAAAAATAATAAATAAACGAACAATAAATATTGAGAACATGAGGTGAGGAGTCCTTGAAAGAGTCCTTGTGGGAGTGAAGTTATCCCCTCTGGTTCATGAGCCTGATGGTAGAGCAGTAGGTAACTGTTCCTGAACCTGGTGGTGTGGGTCCTGAGACTCCGGTACCACCTTCCTGACTGCAGCAGTGAGAAGAGAGCATGGCCTGGGTAGTGGGGTTTCTTGATGATGGATGCTGCTTTCCTGTTACAGTGCTCTGTGTAGATATGGTCTGGCAGAGAGGGCTTTTACCTATGATGGACTATGACTATGTAAAGTGACTATATAATGCAAGCCATGTTATCACTGTTATGAGACTCTCGCAATTTGAAACTGATCTATTGTGCATCGTGACTCTCCACAGTTATGGAGTAATTGCCAGTGGCTGTGCAACCTGCCCAAAGCTGACGTGTGAGCGCTCTGGCTGTGCGACTGAGTTCTGTTATCACTGTAAACAACTGTGGCACCCGGACCAAACCTGCAGTGAAGCTCGTAAACAGAGAGATGTGTTTGTGACTACGATAGAAAAGCACTCTACCTCTCTTATTCACAGCGAAGAAACGGACAACGGTAAATACTCTCATTGCAGGAAGAAAAATGTTTAATTAATTTCTTGTACTAAGGGAGTGTGTTCTCTCAAAGTCTCCTAAGTGGATTCATCAATCTATATTTGAAATACAGTACCTCGGTTTCTATTAGCTACTTCGTGTCCATTTCTAAACTCTATCCAGTTAGCTTCACTTAAGTTTTTGCAATAGGATGACTGAAGTATAGAAGTTGATGGCAACTATGATCTGGAGGCATTTGGAGCTTAATTCTGTACACAATTACACCTAATGTGATCTCTTTCCGAAAACCTCTCAAGAAATTTAGGAGTAGAGTAATTAATGTTTTTACTGATCAGGCAGCAGGTCATCATAATGTGCTACTACAGCCAATTCATTCTTTTATACTTTCTGTTTGTGGTTGAGGCTGTGCAGATAGGCATCTTTCCCATTTCACTGTTTCTTTAAAAGCTACTTTATAACATCAAACTTTAATCGGGCAGATGGGAGCCATGTCTAGGTAACAAGAATGTGAAAATTTGGTGCTAGGAACATTTAATGACATTTCTATCTTGCATTGTATTAGAGTTGTTGGATAAAATTATTAAGAAAGCAAATAGAAAAGGCTAAATTCCTATTTATTGTTCTTCATATTAGAGTTAGAATCAGGAAAGAGATTTAATGCAGCTTTTTTGAATAAATCTGTCACCTTCAAACCAAGTTAATAATGGTAACACTACACTAGCTGGTTTGTAATTAATCAAAATATTTTTTTGATTAGTATTTTGACTTCAAAATATTAGACGCAGAATTGATAGAAATGATACCATGATTAGATAAGCCTTCCACGATGCTCATAGGCATCAAGGTCCACGTCTCATACCACTACCTGTTTATATGACTTGCTGCCTTCATCTCATTCATATTGAGGTACTAAATAGTTTTCGCTGTTGCTGGTTGGGCTCTGGTTCTCCCTAAGACACTGTCCCTTTGTTCCCAGAAAGAATACTTGAATGATTCTGTCAGCGCGGCTTTTGCTTCCTATTTTGATAGAAGACCGCTAAACCTAAATGGAAACCTGCTGTAGTGCAGACATTCCACTGTGTTTAATGCTAATTTCTCATCACTTGTATGGAAGACCAAAATAAAGAAGGGGAGATTGTTGAAATATCTTTTCTTGGAACAAAGAGCTCCCATTTTTTTTACAACTTACTTTTCAGTGCTAGTTAAACACATACAGTGTGACTAACTGAAAATTAAGAAAGGAAATTACTACGGTTTCAGGGAGATGGTAAGAAATACATCTGCTGACCTCATAAACTATGATTAAGATTTTTTATAATGCTTAGATGTTTCTGTGGACTGGAATAAAAGACAAAAATATGTAAAGTTATTCTAGTTTATATACACTTAAAAATTTTATTAGAAAAAGTGTAAATAAACTGGAACAACTTTAATTTAGTAGCTGTTCGTTCTCTTGCTGGGAAATGAAAACCACTCGTTTCAGTATTTGTCCACCAGCATCTTTGATCAATTTGAGATATCCAGGATTCTTCAGATCTATATTGTCACATTTTGATGTACACCTTGTATCAGGACAAAAGAAAAATGAATAGAATAAACATAACAAAATCTCCTCATTAAGGATAATAATATATTTAAAAGAAAATAATTATTTCTATTGCTGTTTATTTAGGTTTCGTTTCCATTATTGTATTGAAGATTGATTCGTCACTGCCTGTCATTATTTGTCATAAATTAATCCTAATTTTTGTTTTGATTGTGCTGTAGACTTTTTAAAGATATTTTGATAGCTAAATTTTAACTTGTCTATTTGGTTATATTTGTCATGATATTTTAAACAGTATTATCATACTGGATTTCAAAGTGTATAACTAAGGAAAGAAGGTCTGAGAAAAAGAATAGTAAATGAAGTAAGGGATGGTGTATGAAGTAAAAATGAGTAAATAAGATAGTATAGACTGTCCTCAGGCTATGTAAGCCCAAGTGATCAACACCCTACATATGAAAAAAACTGCCATAAAGTTATTAAGTTCAAATATCCTAGATACGTATTTGTTTCCTTTCTCATTCCACTTTCGGTAATTGTTCTTATCATTCATATGCTTTTGGTCTCATTCCTTACCTAGTGTCGATGTATTGAGTGATTTTATGTATTTTCTGACTTATGGACTTACAGATGTATGTAAGAACAGAGCCCGTTCGTTACTCAGCCGTTCTGTGGAGGAGAAGTAAATGTGAGGCAATTTAGAAATCTTTTCTCTTAGACCATAAATCAATTATAAGCATACAGAAAGAGTGAAACGAAAATGATGCATTATATCCAGCTTTTGGACATTTTACAGACTTTGAGGAAGTAAATATCAAATTTAGATTTTATGTCTGATATATTTTTCTTGATCAAGAATCGGGAACCATTAAGTCAATTGACAGAATCATTTTGAAAGAGCTGTCAACTCAATATCATCCCTTTCTCTCTCCCATAGGCCTACAAATGTCTCCATTTTGGGTATGGATCTGGTCCCCCTTTGGATCTTGCCCCTTTGGATTTTTCCCCCTTTTGGATTTTCAGGCAATGCATTCTAAAATGCCATGGTATAACATATTAAAAGGTTTTTTTTTGTCTAACCCATTTCCCATAAATCTGATTTTTCTGTTTCCTATTTTGTATTTGGTCTAACAAAAAGCGTCATATTTTTAAACAGGTCTTACATCAATGCTGTAAAGAATGTCAGGCTGAGTTTCTCCCCATAACTGCAAACTAGCACCCTGTTATCATTCCAGTAATTCACCCAACCTCTCTCTAACTTTTAAGGTCAATTAACTGTGTGGGCTAATTACTTACAGGTACTAGTATGATTGTCTTCAAATATGTTGGAGGTATGTCACGTATTTAGTTAGCTTGTATACTGCTCTTGCCAGCAAAGCTAGTTCTAACTTAAACACTCAAAATTCTAAATTGAAATATTTATCTAGATGATCTACCGAGGAGAGATAGGGGTGCTTGCTTTTAAGGTTATTTCTTGCCTGGAAATAATCCATAGTACAAGAGATGTTATATATCTCTTATATGATTCTGAACAACTTTTATGCGTGAAATTTGTACATGGAGCATAGAACATAGAGCATAATACAGCACAGTACAGGCCCTTTGGCCCACAAAGTTGTGCCAACCTTTTAACCTACTCCAAGATCAATCTAACTCTTCCCTCCTACACAGCCCTCCATTTTTTCTGTCCTCCATGTGCCTATGTAAGAATCTTTTACATGTCCCTAATATATCTGCCTCTACCATCACCTCTGGCAGTGTGTTCCACATACCCACTACTCTCTGTGTTTTAAAAAAAAAAACATACCTCTGACATTCCTCCCATACTTTCCTCCAATCAAAATGTAACAGCACCACTGAGAAATATTAGTTTTAAAAATAAGTTGTATTAGTGTATTTTTACTCTAATTATTAGTATACTTCTCCAATTAATTTATTTCCCTGGCGACATTTGCTATAAGGAGATATGAAGAGAGCTTCCACCTGTCTTCTGCAAGAGTCCTACTATTATCTGGAATTAAGTATCTGATGCCTATATATCAATTGAATTAGTTTTTGGATATTTTAAACTTACGTATAAGATCACATGTGAAAAAGGGGCTTGATAATAAAGCTTTTCCTGCGACTTGCTGGGTCAAGCTGTGAAAATAGAGTGATTGAGTCATGGAATACTACAGCACAGGAATAGGTCCTTCAGTTTATCTATTCTGTGCTAAACTATTAATCTGCCTAATCCCATTGACTTGCACCTAGACCATATCTCTCTATACCCTTCCCATCCATGTACCTATCCAAATTTCTCTTAAATATTGTAATCAAACCTGCATCCACTTTTGCGGGCAGCTTGTTCCACACTCTCACCACCCTCTGAATGAAGAAGTTCCCCTCATGTTACCCTTAAACATTTCACCTTTCACCCTCGACCCATAACCTCCATTTCTAGTCTCATCCAACCGTTTCATTGGAAGCATTTTAATTGGCGCATTCAAATGAAATAAGGCTTGATGACATTTTCGTTTGGCAACAAGAAGAGCTGCATTTTTGATGATTTATGTGACTTGTAGTGAATGGTGTGCAATCTCCGATAATTGTTACCGATCATGCATTCTCCAGTAATGATTCCTGGCTTGTTCATTTAATAAATTAAAAACATGTTTATAGAATATATTTATTTAGGTTAGTGATGTGTTTTATATGAATAAATCAAGATCCAGATTGAATTATGACCTGTATTTCGAGTATACCTTCAGTTTAGAAAAGCAACGTTTTCTGTTAGTTGAGAAGTGTATATTGTATACAAGCCTGGTGTTCGTTGAGTACTTAAATATTAACTTTCAAACACTCAGGCAAGAAGATGAACTCATATAAAGTTAATTGTAGCAAAATGTCACAAGGATTCTAGCACCTGCAGAATCTCTTGCATTCTTCTGTCCTCCGAATTCTAGGTGTACAATAATTAACGAGTTTGAGGCTATAGCTGTGACAGTTTGTGTGACAATTAAGATCTATTTACTGAGCATTCGTTGGTTCCTGCGTCAGTGGCACAATGGTGAGATAAATTGTGGAAAATCTAGACTATACAAATCTTGTGTCTTGCAAGATAATCACTGTAGCTTGTATTTAATGCACCCTCCAAATAATGTTTGAGATACCTAGGTGAATCATTTTATTAATTAATAATTTTATTAAATCATGTTACCATTTTCTAATTTATTTTTTAATCTACAAACTGGAAACGTTCAATTTGTTGACAGACTTTAAAGATTCCAGAGACTAACTATTGAGTTCTGCTGCCAAATGTGGATAGAAAATTGCCAGGCAAATGACATCAACTCATAATAACTCCCTTTTCACAAAGAACTCATTTACTCCTTAGACTAAACAGGCTAGACTACAGTTTTGTTGAGTGGAATAAGTTTTGCATGAACTGAAATCTGCATGTTCAGTATCGGCCAAATATAGCCTGATGCTGGCCATGTCTAATAATTATAGCTAGTATCATGCAAAGTGATTTACTGAAAAGTATGTAGCAAGCTCACCATCTTTTCTTATCAACAAAGTAAATGGATCATAATGCCTCTCCTTTCCCTTCCTCCACCCCCCCCCCCCCCCCCCCCAGCACACACCCAAACAAAATTTAGTATAAAATTGCTGTAGGAAGAATTAATTAGGTGTCCTGCACATTCTATGCCCATGAGCCTGATTCCTTTAAAACACAGACTATATCTACACTTCTTACAGGTTCTCTCAGTAAGTTATGTAGAATGCTGTTTGCACTAGTAATACCTATAACTATTTCTTTTTTAATTCCTGTTATCCCGTGTATGCGTAGAGGCTTGGTGAATAGAAGACCGAAGTAATCAAGAGGATCCCTGGATCTTGAGTAAATTTTCCTTTTAAATAACATTAAGACACATTTCTTGATTATATCACGCACTTGTTCTGATTTCATTCAGCAGTGAAAATCAATGCCTCATTCAGTATTGTTGATGCTAAATTGTTTTTTTTTTCTGATAATTGTGATAATTGTCATTTCTTTTCCCAGTAATCTTGAGCAATGAATTGGAAATCAGTGAAGTACCACCAAATTGCACCTTATGGTCTAAGCAAATGACCTTGAAAATGCAAAAATAAAGCAACTTATTGGCAAACTGTACGCATGAATGCCTTTAAAATATTTTGCTACTGCCAAATGTTGCCTTAATTGATGTCTGAACAAAACACTTTTGTTCTCTAATGCAGGGTGTCTCCTTCAGATTTGAAAGTGGGACTGGGTAGGGAGTAGAGAATGATATCCATTTTAAATTTGAATATTTTAAAATTCTGTTAAGTCCTTTGAGATGTGCTTCTGGCACAGAGCTCCTCTCAAGCCTTAGCCTTTCTTTCTGAATGAAGCTGAAGAGTGTTTCAGTAAGCTATTCAACTCCCTGGGATTTTGGAACTGGGAATGAATATTTCCATTGGAAGAGGTACCAGTAGACAAATCCTTGGCAGAATTTCAGTCTACACTTTCTGCCCTTCAGCAGAAATCAGGCTTCGCCAAGACCTGGAAAATTCCTTGTATGCACAAATATTTCACAAGTCAAGTATTGCTGAAGGTGGAAATTTACAATAAAAATGGAACATGCTGGAAATATTTAGCAAGCTAGGCTATGTTTTGCGGGCTGTGCGTGAAGGAGGTTCCAGACATGCTATACCTCAGGTAGATCCACAACAGTATTTAAATCTGCTCTAAACAGGGTTTCATCTGTGGAGAGAGAAGCAGTTGATGTTTCACATTGATGACCTTGCATCAAAATTGCAAAGTGTCAGGGGGATAAGCAAGTTCTAAGTTGTGGAGGAACTGGATAGAGAGATCAACAGGGAAAAGTGTACATTACAAGATTCAAGATGGTTTAATGCCATTTCTTGCACACAAATGTGAGGAGAACAAAATAATTGTTACTCTGGATCCAGTGTAGCACAAAATAAACACAGAAGATGAAAAACAATAATAAAAAATGCAATAAAGGATAAATACAGAAGATAGCTTATATGCATAGATTTATTGAATGTCCATAAAGTGATGGTAGACGTAAGTAAGGTGACTGATGAGAAATAATAAAGGAGTGGTGAAGTTGGTGGGTGGAGGCGCTGATCAGCCTTACTGCTTGGGGAAAGTAACTGTTCTTGAGTCTGGCGGTCCTGGCATGGATGCTACGTAGCCTTCTCCTTGATGGAAGGGGGGCAAACAGTCCATGAGCAAGGTGGATGGGATCCTTCATGATGTTACTGGCCTTTTTCCAGCACCTTTCTGTATAAATGTCCTTGTAGGTGGGTAGGGTGGTGTCAGTGATGGTGTCTATAAAAGAAAGATTGGAAGTAGTGGCAGTGCGTGAAAGATGGTGGTAAGTACTAGCGAACAAAAGGATTTGTCTGGAGGTGATGTAAATGAAAATAGACAAAGGAAATTTGAAATTGTCTGAAGAGGGAAAATGCTGAAGGAAATATAAGATTTCAGGCTGAAATGGTTGAATTCATCAAGTCTAGTAGCAGTAATGTAACAAGAAAGAAAATATGATGCTGTTTCTCAAACTTACCTGAGATTCATTGGGACAGTTTAGGAGGACAAAGAGAATTAAAGTGACAAGTGTAAGTTTAAGTTTGTACTTGTAGACTGCAAAAGACGTTACTGTATTTCACAAGTTCAGTGGTTGCTGTCAGCTTTGAATCTATAATAATTTGCTGATTAAGTGTGTTCATTCAACAATGGAATTATGTCCTTCTGTTAATTACTTCCTTCTCTTTTTCCAGTTAGATCGCCTTGAAAGTAAAGTAGAGGGTTAAGTGGGAGGGAAGGGTTAGATTGATCTTGGAGTTGGTTAAAGGTTGGCACAACATCATGGGCTGAAGAGCCTGTTCTGTGTTTATTTTACTTTATTTGTTTAGAGATACAGCGTGGAACAGGCCCTTCTGGTCCTTCGAGCTGTGCCAACTGGCAACCCACCTACTTAACCCTAGCCTAATCGTAGGACAATTTACAATGACCAGTTAATCTATTGATCAGTACATCTTTAGCCTGTGGGAAGAGATGGGGAAAATGTACAAACTCCTCACAGACAGTGCTAGAATTGAACTCTGAACTCTTGAGTCCCGAGCTATAATAGTGTTGCGCTAACCGCTATGCTACCATGACACCCTAAGTTCTATGAACATGATCCAGTAAACTTGCAAACGCTCGGATGAGTTGGGGAAAGCAAGAAGATTGGTGGGTGGGTGGAGGGCATTAATTTGAGATTTCTTATCTGTAAAGTAAGAAAGATTGTGCTTCTCTCCCCCAATCCCTCCCTTCTGTAGTTGAAGAAATCAAGCCGTGTCCACGATGTGGTGCGTTTATCCTGAAGATGAACGATGGGAGCTGCAACAGGATGACCTGTGCTGTGTGTGGTTGCCAGTTCTGCTGGCTGTGCATGAAGGAAATTACAGACCTGCACTACCTCAGGTACAGACAAATCTATTCACAACCATGTATAGAACTGCCCTAAGCAGGGTTTCATCTGTTGTGCAGCTTTTGAATGGGATTCACACTATGTACAAATCCAAAACATTGAATAAAGAGTATTTTATAGCTGAGGCCAGCTGCCACTGGACTCAGCTATAAATATTGCCTTGTATTTATGCCCTGTGCCTGTTAACTATTCACAAATTAGTGAAGGGACAAGAAAGTGTTACCTGCACTTTAGCTAAATGGTGATTTTCCCCTCTTCTGCTGCCCTCTCTGCTAATCAGCAACAAGAAGCCTATTTCCAGTCCTCCTTGCTTCCCTCACATTACATCATTATGTTAAAGGTTCAGTTAGTAGTTCGGACTGTAGGTCAGACATGTACGTTTGGGGAGTCTAGCACTGAATTAGATGATATGCCAACTGAGGAATCTGGATAAGTATAACAGTGCAGACTGGACATTATACAAGTCATGTATGATAAGCAAGTTACTGTTGCTTGAAAGAGAAATGGAGGGCTGTGTGGGAAGGAAAGGTTAGATTGATCTTGGAGTAGGTAGAAGAGTCGGCATGACATTATTGGCTAAAGGGCATGTTCTGTGCTGTTTATGTTCTTTAGTTTGAATTGATTTATTGTTGATATGTGATTTTCTTGACTCTTTTTTCCTTGTTTTTATATGGACAGAAAAAGATCTTCAGATCTGCAAATCCTTCAAAAATGCGTAATGAAGTAATTCTTTCCGCCTGCTTGAAGCGGAGGGGGGTGCAGGGGTAGTGACAGGGAATTTTGGATCTTTTCAGCACTACAGACACAGCTAAGCCTCATCAGCAATAATGTGGTTTATTTTTCATTCATCTCTTGTGGGATAGTCTACTTATTTGCTGCATCTGCTTAAAATGGAGTATATTTAAGAGGTCAGCAGTTTGATCCAGTTTATGATTAATGCTTCAATTTTCAGCCGGAGTATCCAGTAGGTTTATTATACTGGAAATAAACTTGGTAACAGAAATGAATGTCGGTCATGTTCTGCAGGGCACACAGGATTGAAAGAAAAGAAATCAAAGGGGAACTTTTTCACTCAGAGAATGGTGAGAGTGTGAAAGGAGCTGCCAACACAAGTGATGGATGTGATTTCAATTTCAGTGTTTAAGAGAAGTTTAATAGGTAAATGGATGGGAAGGATGTGAAGGGCCATGGCCTGGGTGCAGGTTGATAAGACTAGGCAAATTAATTGTTTGCCATGGACTAGAGGGGCCGAAGGGCCTGTTTCTGTGCTGCAGTGTTCTATGATTAAATGGATAACGTCTTAACTCATTTTCATCACATCAGAATTGGGACATTTTGGAGAAACAAGTTTTTGGAATAAAAGGAGAGAGGTACGAACAGAGAATTATCAGTGGTAGGAAGAGGGCAGAAGGGAAAATGGCTCTGAATGTATAAAAATGAAATACAATGTTAGGATTACTGATTATTTAACTGTTAAATTACAAGTTTAAGGCTGTAATGTGCCTATTGCGAAGATGAATTGTTATTTTGAGCTTGGATTTTCTGGGACTGGGTATAAGAGTCATAGTGAGAACAGAGGATTCAAGTGATTAGCTAAGGTCACCCTTGCAGTCTGAATTAAGACTGTAATGTGCCTAATGGGAAGATGATTTTTTGTTTGAACTTAGTTTTTGTGAGACCAGACGAAAGAGTCATAGTGAGGAGAAAAGGTTGAAGTGACTGGCTGCGGTCATCCTTGCAGTCCGAAAGGAAGTGTTCTGTAGAGCAGTCATACAATCTGCTTTTGATTTTCCCACTGTAGAGGGGACTACATTGCATGCAATGCATGTTCCGACTGAAGTGGAAATAGTACAAGTAATTACTGCTTTAACTGGGAAGGTAGTTGTTGGACTCTGGCTTGTGGGTAAAAATCACATCTGTTTTTCTTTAATTCTCATATAAATGTCCCATTGCCTTCTTTCCTAACATCGAGACTGCAATGTTCCCTACCCCTGGCAACATGCTCCACAATTTGTTCTTGCTCTGATGAAAAGAAAAACACTTGAGTTTCATTTTCTCATTTGACATTCTTCATATTAAATATCGCCCTCCTGATGTTAGTTCCTTTTAACACAACCACAAAATATTTCAGATATTTAAGTGAACTAAGATCAGATTGTTATTTCCTCAAGTCTGGAATGTTAAGGGCAGATAAAAATGTTTAAGAAGAGATGACAGATACAAGAGTAATTCAGAACAAGTAGATGGAATCTTGAGACTAGAGCTCGTTCATTTAGCAATGTTATCAAAGATACTCTTTCTGCACCTGGGCCAGTGCACTACCTGTCAAAAGTCAAAGTCAAGTTTATTGTCTTCTGCACAAGTACGTGTGGGCACAGGTACAATGGAAAACCTGCTTACCACAGCATCACAGATGCATTGCATCAGATAAGCAACATTCACAAGGAAAACATAAACAAAACAGGCATAGAACAAACAGACAGCCAGAGAATTTTTCCCAGGGTTGAAATGGCTAATACGAGGGGGCGTAATTTTAAAGTGATTGGAGGGAGGTATAGAAGGGGTGCCAGAGGTGAATTATTTATACAGAGAGTGGTGGGTGCATGATACGCACAGCCAGGGCTGGCAGTAGAGGCAGATACATTAGGGACATTTAAGAGACTCTTACATAGGCACATGGATGATTTAAAACAGTGGTCCCCAACCACTGGGCCGCGGACTGGTACCGGACCACAAAGCATGTGCTACCAGGCCGCGAGGAAACGATATGATTTGGCGATATGAAATGATATGAGTCAGCTGCACCTTTCCTCATTCCCTGTCACACCCACTGTTGAACTTGAACGCACGTGAGGTTGTTACGCACGCAAAGTCATTACACACATGAGGTCATCAGTCACCTGAACGCAGTGATACCCTAGAGCCAGGGATCACTGGTTGGCCTCGAGTAACCAGCCGCCTTGCACAACCTGTTCAGCACACTGAATGTTTGCGGGGTACCCAGTGCTAAAATATTCGCAGACAACCTAATTCGGGCTCAGGGTTTCGTAAGTAGCAGAGCAGCCACCTCACTACAATCTTCTGAAAGTCATCCCTTGAGCCAAACTTTTGTTGGCCGATAGATCCTACCGACCTACAAGGGGGGCGGGCGCAGGCGCACGCCCTGTTGCACTCCTTGTTCGGTCGGTCACTCTCTCCGGACTGCGACCACCGTGGCCCCAGCACGGGGACCTCCGGCCCTTACCTTGTCCTCTCACTGGTGTGTTACAATGATCTTATATGTTCATGCGAGGAAAATATACGCTGTGTGTTTAATATCCAAACGTTACTTAAAATGTTATGATGCTGTTGACTTATAAATGAGTTATAATTGACTTATCACTATATTCTGCGAGGAAAACATGTGCTGTGTGTTTAATATTAAATTCGTTAGATAAACCCTTTTAGAAACGAAATCAAGTGTATTAGCCACTTGTAAGTGACTTATAGTTGACTTTATCACCTATATTCCGGTCGTGATTAACACCCCCCGTCGGCCAGTCCGCAAGAATATTGTCAATATTAAACTGGTCAATGGTGCAAAAAAGGTTGGTGACCCCTGATTTTTAAAAAATGAATGGCAAAGTAGGAGAGAAGGATCAGCACAACATTGTGGGCTGAAGGCCTGCATTTTGTTGTAATGTTCTATAAACATTAATTATACACATTTCGTTTAGCAAGAATTTTAAAGGATGTCATGGGTGCCAAGCCATTAGAAACTTTCAGAACTGAGTTTGTAAATATTTTGTAGCTAAGGCACATAGAACAATGGCAATTTAAAGCAAACAGGGTTGAAGGTCTCCACAGCCGTCTTCTCATCAAACAGCCATGGGGGAAATTCTAATTGTTTTCTGAGTGGGAAAAGATGGCAACAATGCTTAGAGGATGGTGGGTGGGCACCCAACAATCTGTGCAGATGAAACCCTTAAAGCAAAGGGTTCTGCTGCCCCTCTGCATACACTAGTGGTTGAAGTAAAAAGGTAGAGAAGCAAGACCACTGCTGATGAAGCCTGGGTAACGTTCGTCATGTTTTCACACCACGTCTTGAACAGTAACTACAAAAGCAGCAGAAAATACACTGGTCCATATTGACCAGGAGTCAAAGGTTGCTTTCTCCTCTTTAAAGTATATTAATCCATTGTACTGTATCTCACCCAGGACAAGCCCTCTTATTGCAGCCACCAAGGAGAAGGCACAGGAGCCTGAAGACACACACTCAATGTTTTAGGAACAGCTTCTTCCCCTCCACCATCAGATCACTTTTTTTTAACTCTAATTTTGCACCACTAAATTGATTACATTGTTATATACATTTCTTTCTGTAATTTATAGTTTTTATGTATTGCACTGTACTGCTGCTGCAAAACAACAAATTTCATGGCATATTAAGTCTGGTTCTGATTCTGTGACATCATTTTGTTCCTGGAGTAATAAACCACACAGAGTCTAATATTAATTATCTTTGCTTTCTACTTCAACTTTCCATTCATGAAAAAGAATTTCAAACTGAAAATAATTTGCCAAGCTCCATGGGCTTCTGAACTGCTCTCTAGCATTCATGAAGCTGTCATTCACCAATGTTTTCTGTGCAATGGTTCTAAGACAATTGAATGGTTCCCTAGTGCATTAAGATAGATTCTTGACCTCACAATCTACATTGTTGTTACCTTGTACCTTACTGTCTACCTTCTCTGTAGCTGTAACACTTTATTCTGCACCCTGTTATTGCTTTCAATGCACCATGGTAATGAATTGATATGTATGGACAAGACAAGTTTTTCTCTGCACCTCAGTACGTCTAACAATAACTTTCTGATGTAGTATTTGTTTCCTGATTCCATACGGAGATAATTAAGTTCAGATGATTGAAGAGGTAGCTGCATCAATTTTAGTAATAACCTATTTTCTGCCGTTCAGTGGCCGCCATAGTGATACCAGGATGTCAGTTTAGCAGGCAGCTCTAGGAGGAGAAGTGCATGTGAAAACCCAACCAGCTGAAGGAAATGCCTAAACTGAGGTAAATGAGCAGGTTTGAGGATGTCGTGGTTTGGTGAAGACAGTTCACAATTAATCTGTAATCTTGTAGAATCCATAAATGTTCTTCAGCTGAACTCTAGAGTTAGTACACAAGGTCTGTATCCCACTTCAGCTGGTCATTTCAGCTTAGACCATAAGACATAGGAGCAGAAATAGGCCATTCAGTCCATCGAGTCTCCTCCACCATTCCATCAGGGTTGATTTATTATCCCTGTCAGTCCCATTTTCCTGCCTTCTCACTGTAACCTTTGATGTCCTGACTAATCAAGAGCCTATCAGCCTCCACTTTAGATATACCCAATGACTTGACTCCACAGAAGTCCATGGCAATTAATTCCACTGATTCTGGTAAGATGGTACCATTGTGGTGACCTTTTGCGTGCAGATTCACCATTCTTTGGCTAAAGAATTTCCTCTTCATCTCTGTTCTAAATATCCATCCCTCTATTCTGAATCTGTACCCTCTGGTCCTACACTCACAAACTAAAGGGCATAATGATAATGATGCATTTTTACTTACTCATTTTCTGGCAACAGAAGCATTTATTACCCATCCCAGTTTGTCCTTAAGAAGGTGGTGGTGTGCAGCCACCTTGAACCACTGTTTGGGGTGGGATGGTGGGGGAAGGTTCCAGATTTAATGAGGTAACAACATTTCCTTTCCGACTTGACCGGCTGTGTGACTTGGAAGAGATCCCGAGGGTGGTGGTCTTTTCATGTATCTGCTGCCGTAATTCTCCTAGTGCTGGAACGGTGGTGTGTAAGGTCAATGTCACAGTAGCCCAGGTAGGACAGTGTACAGCACTTATACAGATGGCACATCCTGCAGCCTCTGTGCCTTATATTAGCTTCTTACTAATGGCTGAAGTGGTCTTGGAGTGTTGGGATGTTGAAGCACTCTCCATTTATTTATTTAGAGATACAGCACAGTAACAGACTGTTCTGGCCCTACAAGCCTCTGCCACCCATTTACACCCATATGACCAATTAACCTACCAACCTGTGCCTCTTTAGAATGTGGGAGGAAACCGGAGCACCCAGAGGAAACTCGTGCAGACACGGGGTGAGCATGCAAATTCCTTACAAACTGTGTGGGAATTGAACCTGGGTCACTGGTGTTGTAATAGCGTTATGCTAACAGCTGCACTACTGTGCCATTCCAACCTCTGACCTGGTATCCACAGTTGTGACTAGTAATTCGGAAGCCTTGACTAATACCTGATGACATAGTTTCAAATTCCACAGTAACAGTAGAGATTTTCAAATCCATTAATTTGACTGGTAGTAGATTGTTATAAATACCCCCATCTATGTCTTTTTAGAAAGGTCATTCCATATCTGGTTTGGCCCATATGTGATTCTAGGCACAGTGTGACATGATTGGTTCTTAACTATGGCCTAATATGTCTTCCAATGCCATTCAATTGTGTCAAATCATCACAGAATGCATCAAGTAAAGCCAAATACCAGATTGGAAAAGGACGTCACCAGCTTCTTTGACTCTGTAGAAGCCCTCTATTTATATAAAATGATTGGACAAAAATTGGACAGAGCTATTGCACAAACGAATCAAGCAACAATGTGACTTAGTCATGGTATCTGGATATAGCTCTTAGCACGATGCTATTACAGCTTGGGGTGTCAGAGTTCAGAATTTAATTCTGATGTCCTCTATAATGAGTCTAAGTCCTCCCCGTGGAATGTGTCTGCTTTCTCCAGATGCTCGTATAGTCCAAAGACATACCGGGTAGGTTAATTGGTTAATGTGAATTGTCCCATGATTTGGCCAAGGTTATGTCAGTGGTGTGGCTGGAAGGACTATTCCACGTTGTATCTCTTAAATAAATTCTTAAAAAATAAAATGTTTTCCAGCCCAGTTTAATTTTACAGTCTGAGGACCTCTCTGTATGTCTATTATTTCATTGTGCTGGGTTTATTAGCTGGACAACCCTACTGGAAGTGTGAGCATGGTGGCACATGGTGGGATGGGTGAAAGGCAGACTTCCACTATCGTGAATGTCAGGGCCTCAAGTCCTTTTGTATCAGATTATAGGTTGGTCATTTTATTGTGGTTTTAACTAATTATCACTTAACTCTCCAATGATATCTTACATTGAAAGCCACTTGGTAGAAACAGCATGGAATTTATTCTGATTGGTAATTTCAAACTTCATTATTAAGCCTACAGATGGAGCTGAACAATGCCACAACCAACTGATCAGCTCAAATCTCTGCAATCTTTCCATGTGGGACTGGGTAATTAGAGGGAGGAGAAGATGAAAGAGGAAACTCCCTGACTTCAACTGTGACAGAAGCTAGCACATAAATAAAACTAATCCCCAGCCACCTGGCTGATTAAGTCATTTTGGCCTTCTGTAATCCATCCTATGCCCTGATGTTAGCCTCAGCTAATTACATCAACTGTTTGCTCATTGTTCACCATTATCAGCTACAGGAAAGTCTTTGGGTGTTGGCTTTATGCTAACTGTGATTCTGATAACATGTTCCATGTTCTTTTAGTCATCACTAAATCATCAGTGTCACTGGAAATAGCCAAATATATTCATTTATTTATTTAGAGATAGTGTGGAACAGGGCCGCCTTGTCCGATGAGCCGCACTGCCCAGCAACCCGCCTAATTAACTCTAGCCTAATCAGAGAAGAATTTACAATGAGCAATTATGAACCAGTAATTCTTTGGACTATAGGTGGAAACCCACACCAGTTCACAGGGAGAACATATAAACTCCTTGCAGATAGTGCTGGAATTGAATACTGAACTCCGATGCCCTCACCTGTAATAGCGTTGCACTAGCCACTATGCTACTGTGGCACTCTGTATATATTCTCTTCCTGGAAAATCATTTACAATCTAGTCCGATACTATTCCACCATTTCTCTCAAATATCAACGAGTTGATAGGCAGTGTCACTTACAAGCACCACATGCAATAATCTGCTCACCAATGCACATTCTGGCCTCTGTAGAGCCACTATTAAACACCTCATTGCAGGCTTCATTTGAACTTCATTTGAAATAGTTTAAGTTTAATTGTCATTCAACCATACATGAATACCCAAGAATACGTTCATTCGTTATGTGTTGTATGACGTGGGCGATCATGGTCTTTCCATGACGATGATTATTCTTTCCAAATTTTTCTACTGAAGTGGTTTGCCATTGCTGCCTTCTGTCTGGGCAGTGTTTCGACAAGCTGGGTGACCCCAGTCATTATCAATAAATACTCTTCAGAGATTGTCTGCCTGGCGTCAGTGTCTGCATAACCAGGACTTGTGATCTGCACCAGCTGCTCATACGACCATCCATTACCTGCTCCTATGGCTTCACGTGACGCTGATCGGGGGCGGGATTTCTAAGCTGGTGCCACACCTTTACTCTTGGGTGACCTGCACACTAGTAGAGGGAAGGAGAGCCTTGCACCTCCTTTGGTAGAGATGCATCTTCACCCTACCAGCCCTGTGTCCCAACCCGTGAATACAGAAAAGCAAAACCGTGTTCCTCCTGGGCTAAGGTGCAAAATGCACTGCCAGCAGTCACACACAGCACAAGGCACATATAAGTAAACATAGTCACACAAAAATATAAATAGGCAAAATATAGGTTAAATAGATTAAAAAAAGTTAAATGCCATGGTCACACCAATCACAAATGATTATGATACAAAACCAACAAATAGAATGTGGTGTCAGTAGGACTGGTGTAGATGGGAATTGTCTTAGGATGTTCCTGTAGTTCAAAAAGCAAAAAAGCAGCTGATGTTGGAAGTCTATTTTTCCATGACTGCTCTTCCTCGGTAAAAATCCAAGGCCATCATCATGAGTTTACTTGATGATCTTCCCTTCATCATGACGAAAGTGTGATGTTTGCTGATGATTGCATCATGTTGTATTTATAACAGCTAAGATAATCAAAGGAGGGTCAAAATTCAGCAGGGCCCTTTAACGTTCAGTGGCTAATGACAAAGACTCTCTCATGCACAAAGATTCTATTGGAGAAAAGTGACGCCTGGAGGGACAGGATCAAAGTTTAGAGTAAATTTATTATCCAAAGTATATAAATGTCACCATATACAACCCAGAGATTAATTTTCATGCGGGCATTTGTGGTAAATACAAAGGAATACAATAGAATCAACAGTGGACGGCACTCAACAGGACAAACAGACAACCAATATGCAAAAGATTACAAACTGTGCAAATACAAAAATGAAAAAATAATAAGTAATCAACGAATATAGAGAACATTAGATGAAGAGTCCTTGAAAGTGAGCCTTTAGGTTGTGGGAACAGTTCAGTGTTGGGGTAAGTGAAGTTATCCTTTCTGGTTCAAGATCTTGGTGGTTGTGGGGTAATAACTGTTCCTGATCCTGATAGTGTGGGTCCTGAGGCTCCTGTACCACCTTCTTCCTAATGGCAGCAGCGAGAAGAGAGCATGAACTGGATGGTGGAGGTCCCTGATAATGGGTGATAAAACATCTCTTTTTAGTGAATGTTGATGATAGAATATCTCTCCAGCAGGTCAGTGACATGGAGTTGAATCTTCAAGAGTGCAAGCTTTGCTGCAAACCATAGCTTCACCAGTGTGACCTTTGTCCAGAACATAATTGTGATGGATTGAATGGTTTCTCAATAGTTCTGAATATTAGGTCTATTCATGTGTAACATTTAATAGAGGGAGGTTTGCATTGCAGTAAGAAAGATTGGGGGGGGGGGAGTTGCTGAGGGAGTGAGATAGCATTGTTTGACATCAGTTTCTCACTGAGATTGGCTCTGCCATTGAGACATTCTTGCCATGCATTTATTTGCAGCTTTTAGATGTTTTTGCATTTTATTACCCTGTGCTTCCTACATTTAATGGTTTCTGGGAAGACACTGCCTTTGTTTCCAAAGGGAGGTGATCCTTTCTAACTTGTATATCGTTGTCTTTCTAGTCCGTCCGGCTGCACCTTCTGGGGGAAGAAACCATGGAGTCGGAAGAAGAAGATTCTCTGGCAAGTGGGCATGTTGGTCGGTGCTCCGGTTGGCATTACACTGATTGCTGGCATTGCTGTTCCGGTTATGATGGTCGGTCTCCCTATCTATGTGGGACGAAAGGTAAGATGGACTTTGCATGAAATCATACACAGACCTGCAATATTACCTGCCTCTTCGGGTGGCGGGATGGAGATATGTCTTTACCAATGGACGTGTAGGGCACTCCTTCCCTCCACTAGCCTGCAGGTCACCCTTCAGCAAGGTGTAGCACCTGCTTAGCCCCCTCCACACACCCCCCCCCCCCCCCATACCGATCAGGGTCATGTGAAAGTACAGGAGCTGGTGGTGGATGGTCGTATGAGCAGCTGGTGCATATCACAAGTCCTGGTTATGCAACCGCTGACATTAGGCAGACAGTCTCTGAAGAGTATTGATAATGGCTGGGGTCACCCATCTTGAACAATCACTGTCGTGCAAAGAACATGATCGCCTACTACATGGCACGTGACAAACAAACCTTCCTTTTGCTTTAGTAGAGTCTTGTTAAAGCAATATGCACTTTAAACTATCATGCATAAGTGTACAATTAGGCCATCCAGCCCGTCGAGTTTCCTCCACCACTCCGTCACGGCTGATTTATTATCCGTCTCAACCCCATTCTCCTCTCTTCTCCCCGTAACTTTGGATGTTATGGATACTAATCAAGAACCTATCAACCTTCACTTTAAATATGCCTAACCACTTAACTTCACAGCCGTCTGTGGCAATTAATTCCACAGATTCACCACCCTTTGACTAAATAAATTACTTCGCATTTCAATCAACTATAAATAGAAAATAGATTCTCACAATATAGAAATTGTTTCAGTCCGTTCCCTCCCCTCACTGTGAATTATTTTGGCTGTTTAATTCTCCATTTTCCTACCACACCCCAGCCACCAGATGTTTTGTCGTTTTCTTCTCCAAGTAGCATTTCAGCAGGGAGACGTTAAAATATTCACAGCAGCTGAGACAGACTGAGTTAGAAGCAAAGTTAATAATTGGTTTCCTATTGATGTATTTCTCTCATTTTCTACTGTAATCATTGCAGTTTGAGAAGTTCTCTGTATTTCAACATGAAGTAGTTTGTTCTGAAACAGCACTGTTCCACATGTGCTCAATAAACATGATTGCAGTTTTTGCTGGAATGACTCTAGTCTATGTGTTGTACTGTAGGTATATTTTTCTGGTTGCATTTATCAAGCAAGAATGTTACTTAGAATGCTTAGAATGTACTAAGTCTGTAGTGCTTTGCTTAAAGCCAATATGAAATGATCGATTTTTAAGATTTGTTTAAAATTAAGTTACTAATGTAAACTAATTATTGAACTGCATTGGGCCAATTACGAAAATGTGGTAAGTGCGCATGTGGCTGATTGATTGCGCAGTGAATTAATTGGGCCTCCTGTGTGCAGAAGGCTCTCTTTTCATGCGGGCTTTAGAGTGCGGTTATTTTACGTCTCGGCAGGCCCAGTTTCTTACTCCTGCGCTGTAAGTTGCCATACAACGTACGGTGGTTAACGTCACTCAGTAAAAATGTTTAGTTCTACTGTTCCATTGTTATTCTTGCTGCACACGCACCTAACAATTATGTTTAACCTTTTTTACAGATTTACAGTCGTTGTGAAAGTAATAAGATCTCAAATCATAGACGAAGACTTGCTGTGGCTGGAGGAGTTGTTTTGTCCATCATCGTGTCTCCTGTGTTAGCTGCAGTGACAGTTGGTAAGGTTTAACATTGAGCAATAGCATCAAGTTGAATTATTTATTAGCAGCTTTCACACCCTAAGTGTTGCCCTTTTAAGTGAGGAAGAATATTTGGGATCCCTATATGATTTTTGATGCATAAGAATGAAATTTTCCCAGTTTACTTTACATCTAGCTAAAGATTAAGCAAAGGCCACAAGATTTTGCTTAAAAAATGTCCTTAAATAAGGGTACCATGGTAGTATAGCGGATAGTGTGATGCCATTACAGCTCGGAGTGCTGGAGTTTGGAGTTCAATTCTGACGTCCTCTGTAAGAAATTTTCTGCATTCTTCCCATGTGTGCGTGGGTTTCCTCCAGGTGCTCTAGTTTCCCCCCACAGTCCAAAAACATACCAGTTAGTTGGCTAATTGGCCATTGTAAATTGTCCTTTGATTAGGCTGGGGTTAAATAGGTGGTTTGCTGGGTGGTGCAGCTCACTGGATCAGAGGGGCCTGTTCTACACTGAATAAATAAAAAAAATGCTTGCCTCTGTGTATCTATCACTGTGATTTGGTAATAGTGGTTAATGTAATTTTCTGAAGAATATTTGAATTCTTTTATTTGCTTTTTAAGGTATTGGCGTACCTATAATGCTGGCATATGTTTATGGAGTTGTCCCAGTTTCGCTCTGTCGGAGTGATTGGTGTGGAGTTACAACTGGAAATGGAAAAGGTGTAAAGATTGAAATAGATGAAGATGCTGCCTCTGGTAAATATCTTTTTCGTAAGCTCGTCACCCCTGCTGGGCCATAGGGCACCAACAGCAGCCGTCCTGGGCCAGTCTTTCAAGTTGTCCCCAGGTATAGTCCATTAAAGAGCCTTTCTCTGCTAGGGATGAGGTCTTTGGAGCTTCTGTTGGCATTTCTGTAGCACTTCTGGTAAATATAACTAATATTTAATCAAGAATTAAAAGCTGTCTGGTTCAGTTTATTCTATATGTTCCAAATAATTAGCTTCCTAATTGTTTATAAACATTGTCAAGTATCAAAGATGGTGCAGAACTCTCAAGAGCAAGAGGAATCCATCTATCTTGCCTATAGCTATTGCCACTCGTAACTTCTGCATTGTCCTTCTGTCAAATTACTCCATGTCATGACTAAAACGGCAGTCGATCGAGGATGCCAAAGGGAAGCAGTATCCATCATAAAGAATAGCCACCATCTTGGCCATGCTTTCTTCTCACTACTGCCAATGGGATGGGAGGTACAGGAACCTTGGATCCCGCACTAGCAGGTTCAGAATCCTTAGATCCCACACTGGCAGGTTCAGGGACCTTAGATCCCACACTGGCAGGTACAGGGACCTTAGATCCCACACTGGCAGGTACAGGGACCTTAGATCCCACACTGGCAGGTACAAGGACCTTAGATCCCACACTGGCAGGTTCAGGAACCTTGGATCCCACACTGGCAGGTACAGGGACCTTAGATCCCACACTGGCAGGTTCAGGAACCTTGGATCCCACACTGGCAGGTTCAGGGACCTTAGATCCCACACTGGCAGGTTCAGGGGCCTTAGATCCCACACTGGCAGGTACACGGACCTTAGATCCCACACTGGCAGGTTCAGGAACCTTGGATCCCACACTGGCAGGTTCAGGAACAGTTATTGCCATCCTACCATCAGGCTCCTGAACCAGCGTGGATAACTTCACTCACCTCAACTCTGAACTGATTCCGTAACCTATGAACTCACTTTCAAGACTTTATTAGCATTAGTTATCTTTCTATCCATCTCTTTATGCAGTTTCTCTTCTTTTGAACTTTGGTTGCTTATCAGTCTTTGTTTATATATAGTTTTTCAATTGTATTTCTTTATTTTCCTGTGAATGCCTATAAGAAAATGAAGCTCAGTGTAGTATATAGACATATTTTAAATAACAAATTTACTTTGAACCTAGATATAGATCATGCAGATTGGTCACTTTAGTCCACACTGCATGCACAATGCAAAGAAAATCGATCGCCTTCTGAGTGCAACAAAGTCATTTACTTTGACTCAGATGAGCCTATCATCTGACATGTCCTCCTTTAAAGCATCTAATTCTCTCTGGAGTGCATTTGTATTTTGGTTATCTTTGCAGAAGAAGAAGTCAATGATCCTGACTTTGCTCAGAGAGTCAGAGAGCCATACCACACAGTAACAGGCACTTTGACCCATCTAGACCATGCCAAACTATTAATCTGCCTAGTCCCATCGACGCACCCAGACCACAGCCCCTATACCCCCCATCCACGTACTTATTCAAACCTCTTTCAAGTGTTGATATCAATCCCGCATCTACCACTTCCATTGGCAGCTTGCTGCGCACTCTCACCACCCTCTGAGTGAAGAGGTTCCCTGTCATGTTCCCCTTAAACATTTCACTTTTCACCCTTAACCCATGACCTCAAGACCTAGTCTCACCCAGCCTCGGTGGAAAAAGCCTGCTTGTATTTACCCTAATTTACCTGAATAACGAATCAGGCTCATAAGGTCCTATGCCACAAAAAACGGGACATTAGAAAAACTCAGCAGGTCAAGCAGTATCTAGAGGCAAAAGGTGACTCTACGTGAGGACTGTCAGTGTACTGAATTATGCAAGGGGGTTTTAAGGTATTGAGTACAGGAGTTGGGATGTTATGTTGAAGTTGTTGATGCGGCCTAATTTGGGGTATTGTGTCCAGGTTTGGTCACCTACCTACAGGAAAGATGTCAATAAAATTGGAAAAAGTACAGAGAAAATTTACAAGGATGTTGCCAGGACTAGAGGACTTGAATAGGTTAGGACTTTATTCCCTAGAGTGTAGAAGTAAGAGGGAGATTTGTGAAATGTTTAAGGGGCATGAGGGGGAACTTCTTCACTCTGAGGGTGATAAGAATGTGGAACAGACTGGTAGATACAGACTTGATTTCAAAATTTAAGAGAAATTTGGATAGGTACGTGGATGGGGCATGGAGGCTACGATCCAGCTGCAGGTCAACGAGATTAAGCAGCATGGACTAGTTGGGCCACAGGGCCTGTTTCCGTGCTGAGGTGTTCTATGACTCTGTGATTGGAGGTGTGAGGTGATGAGCAGAGGGGAAGGTGGGGAGCATATGGGAGGGGTGAACAAAGGGAGAAGAAACAGGTGTGCGTGTGCTTGGGAAAATGTAATCTGGTTTTACCATCACCTACCTGCCTCTGTCCCAACCCACCTTTGTACTTCTGTACACTGGCAATCTTTTGTCTTCCCTCTTCAGCTGATGCTGGGTCTAGGCCCAAAATCCCATCATACTCTTTTTACTTCAAAAGTTGTTTGATCCACTGAGTTCTTCCAGCATCTCTTTTGTCTTCAAAAGATCATGGTCCTTCTGACTTATTTTTAAAACTTCAACACTGTGATACTTTAGGTGGAAAGTTTCTTGCTGGGTAAAATTGCAAAGTCAGGCAAATCTTTCAAACCTTTTGCTTCCCTGATTTCTCTCCTTGATGAGGAATACAGTTTTCAGATGTTTTTTTAATATATTTTTTATTTTTTTTCTACAAACAAACAACAAAAAAAGATACAGCACATTCACAAAAACCACAACCATAACAAAATCAAATTAAATATTGAGCAGCATAAGGGAGAATAATATAAAGGCAAAAGTAAACATACACAGCAGAGGTGCACCACACCAAAACAAACCTCAGTCCTCACCCTGTAAGAAAGTCCAATACAGGGCCCCATATCCTTTCAAAGATGTCCCCTCTGTCCTCATTACATAGTCTCAGTCTCTCCAAATGTAAAGTATTTGCCCATTCTCTCAGCCACAGATCATACGTAGGCACAGAGTCCATTTTCCACATTTGCAGGATTAACTTCTTAGCAATCACCATTCCAAACAATACAGCCATTTTTTTCATACTTATTGGCTAAAGATAGGGAGGTTGTTGCTACGAGGATGGCTATGAGTGGGTCTGGTTCCCACCGCTTCCCATAAGCCTTAGAGAAACAGTGAAAAATACTTTTCCAGTGTGCATAAAGCTTACAACATGACCAGAATGAATGTGACAAGTTACTGTTCTCAGGTTTACATCTGTTACAAACTGGTGAAACATCAGGATAGAAGCTGTGCAACTTTTCTTTGGAATAATGGAGTCTATGTTTTGTTTTAAACTGTATGAGTCTGTGTCTGACGTTGACCGAACAATCATGTATACTCTTTAAACACTCATTCCAGACCTCCTCTGTCAGTTCTATACCCAGTTCATCCGTCCATGCCTGTTTAAGACCTGCAGTATTCACCCGAGCTCCATTATGTAGGATCTGATAAAAATAGGATACGGCACTACGAGTAACCGGATCAAATTTATTTATTGCCTCCAGGGACTCATGTTTGTGTAAAACTTCAAAATTAAGTATATATTTCCTAACATAATCTCAAATTTGTAAATATCTAAAAAAAAACTAGATGCAGGGATATTGTAAACTGCTTGTAACTGTGCAAATGAGGCAAAGTTTCAAATATTTTTTAAGCCATGTGAAGAATAATGCTTTTCTTTCCCCAACCTCGGCTCCTGATAGAATTTTTGAAGTACTTCCACTGTGAGCACCATCCCTGTTCATTGCTTTTCATAGCCTGTCAATTTTTTTACAGTGTTACAGTTTTTTCAAAGGCAAAAACACTGCCCTATTAGTCAAGATCCAGTCAAGATTTTTTAATGTCATTTGCAGCACACAAGTGTAAAGGAGAACAAAATAATTGTTACTCTGGATCCGACACATATACGTAGACTGATTGTATGTCCATAAAGTGACACTAGGTACAGGAGTGTCTGTACATAAAGTGACAGATAGGAAACAATAAAGTAGTGGTGTATTGGGATTGGATTCATACGAAAAAATTGCGTGGTACAAGAATAGACTCTTTATCTTCAGAAGAACTTCCCTTTTTCTTTCTCTGTTTTTTGCCTTTTGCTTCTTGCTTCATATTAATTTTTCTTTGCATTATTTACACTTGACACAACACCAGCTTCTTCATCCAGGACCTTTGTCAATTGCTTCTGAAGGAGATTATTTTGTCTTCTAACTGAAGCAACTGGAAAGTTTATCTGGGCAGACGCTGATATACCAAACACAGATGGTTTGCTTCAACTTGTTATTGTCTGTGGGCAAATGTAATCAGACAGAAGAAAATGAACTTGTTAAACACTGTCATGTCAGGTGGAAATCCTGAGCATCAAAACTTGTTTGATCTTCAAGTTCAGTTTATTGCCATTCAACCATACACATATATACCACCAAACAATGTTCCCTCAAATGTGTGCGCACGCACATCTTTTGCTACTAGTGCCCAAAGGAATTTAAACTGCGCACAAAAGGTCGTCACCCTATATACCTCTTTGGCATGCTAAACATATTTCATGATGGTAAACAATCACATTTTCTTTTCCAGTTTCTGATGTGGATGGTGTTGATAACGTAGAGTTTGCGATGATTTGTCTGCAGATTTTAGAACTGGCTTATTTATTCTGTTTTTTATTGAAGTAATTATTGATTCACTATGTCAAATTCCAAAGAAGCAAAGGGCGTGAAGCATAAAAGAACAGCTAGTTTATTTAAAGCGGAATGGTTTAATGAAACGGTAGAAACTGCTACAGCAAAAGTTCATGGGGTCAGCGACATGCAGCTATGAGAAATACTTACATTCAACACAAAATCTGGTGTATTGTCCCTATGCAAAAGTTACGGGAGAATCTGCAAGTGGGAAGAAGTGGAGTGATATTTGGAAAATTGACTTGTTAAAGCACCATTTAGCAAGCAAATCACATATGGATGGTGTGCAAAAGGTCCAGTGAGAAATCCTTCATCACTCGCTACAGGCCTGCTAGGTATGGTTTGTGAGAGTGCAGATGAATGAGAGCGAAAATAATCAAACCCAGGGGAGATCAAAGTTCTTATTGACAGCTGTTAAAATGAATACCTCCATATATAAAATTCAGTATGCACATGGTGTTGTCACTGGGCAGAAAATTGCACAGATCAAGATTTTTCCGCACGCTGGTCATTACAAATTAGAAGGAACATTGTTGCCAAACAAAACTCAGGTTGGAGGAGCAATACTTTATATTCGTCTGGGTAGCCTCCAATCTGATGACATGGACATAGATTTCTCGAACTTCCGGTAAATGCCCCCCCCCCCCCCCCCCCACTTCACCATTCCCTATTCTTGTTTCCCTCTCTCCTTACCTGCCCATCACCTCCCTCTGGTGCTCCTCCCCTTCCCTTTCTTCCATGGTCCTCTACCCTCTCCTATCAGATTCCCTCTCCTCCAGCCCTTTATCTCTTTCCCCAGTCAACCTCCCAACTCTTTACTTCACCCTGCCCCTATCCATTTCAGCTATCACCTACCACCTTGTAGTTCTTCCTCCCCTCCCTCCACTTTCTTACTCTGACCTCATCTTTGTTCTAGTCCTGATGAAAGGCCTAGGCTGGAAACATTGATTGTTTACTCTTTTCCATAGATACTCCCTGATCTGCTGAGTTCCTCCAGCATTTTATGTGTGTTGCTTAGGATTTCTAGCATCTGCAGATTTTCTTTGGACCTTGGCACAACACAGTATATATACTTACGCACATAATACATGAAATAATATTACAAGAAATCAATTAACAAATAATCTTTTGGAGCAGGAAGCACCAAAGAGGCATTCTGTAATGATCAATAAACCAATTGTTTAAGATAAAATGACCTTGCCCAGTTTCCCAGGGTTGGTGTGTCTGGCCCGGCACTCCTTCTCTGCCACCTGCCCCACACCCCTTCCGCAGTGCTCCACCCACACCATTCCCAACGTTTTTGCTCCTGTTAGATTTACAAGCTTGCTGTCTACTCCTCATTGACAAATACGTATCTCAGATAGCTGGAAAGGAGGCCCCGATGATTTCCCCACAATCCTTTCAGTCAGATGCCTTGTAATTCCCGTACCAGATGGTGATGCAGATAGGCAGGGCACTCTCAATGGTGCTCCTGTGGACATCCCTCCAGATCAATTCACACCATCATTACTTTGCAAGATTAATTATTCTCAACATGGTGTTGATAATATTTTTTTTGGCTTTACCAAACATCAGCCTTTAGTTTTATTTAGCTTAGGATTTTTTCAGTACCGTGGTAATTGTCAATCTTGTGGCCATTGTAACACTTATTCCTATTAAGAATATAGGTCTCAGCATTGGGAGGAGGCTTTGTGTAGTTAGCAGAATGATTTATTCACATTGTTTGGAACAATTTCAACATTAGTGCCAATGACCATTGTGTTGAAGTTCAAGTTTATCTGTCATTCAACCGTATGCAGCTAACCGAAACAATCCTCGGGCCAAGGTGCAAAACACAGTAACAACAGTCATACATAGCACAAGGCACATATAATTACAATAGTGGAAAGGCACAGAGTTAGAAAAAAGAATGATAATATAAATAAAATAATAATATAGCCCAAGTCCCTGAGTGTCATGGTGTGTAGCTTAATAGTGCTTGGATGTTGTCTTGGGGCCATGCTTCTGCAAGAAGAAGCATGCAACAGTTCCTCATCTCGCGTAAGTACAGCTGTAGACGAATGCAATCCAGCTTGTCTTCCACAGAGCCAACACTGGAGAGCAGCTCCCAGCCCAGCATGGGATCCAGCGGCGTATTGCCAGCTCCAACAGACACGACAAGTGACCCCGAGGTACGAGGGTGTGGTCCGCACAACAACTGAGGCCATGAGGCTATCCGGCCGTCATTCTCACCAAGAACCAGTGAATCAGACTAGTAGTATTCTTGCACTATGGAATGCCCTATGGTAGTTTATTTTCATCTCGTATTGTTTCCCACCTCCACATTTCTCAGTTAACTTTTACGTGAAAGTTGCTGTAGAATGTTAGAATTCGCAAGGGATGTTTAATTCCATTACATCCCCACCCTGTCATTTCTGAAAAGCATGTTGACAAATGACCATTGCTGAGATCAGAAGTCATTCTGCAATCTTGTGAGAAAGGCCATCAGATCTTCTTGGTCTCTGGGTAGATATGGTGACATATACAGTACCTACTTAGATTTAGTTTGAATTTTGGTCTAATGTTTTAGGTTAAACTTGTTTGATTTAAGTGGACTGTAGAGGTTCTTTCTTACTGAAGCACAATTTTATAACTTGCACACATTTCTATTTCTAGCATCTTCTCCAAAGTTGAGATTGGAATGTATCCATGGTGTAAGTCAGTTCTGTCTTGTATAATTTTATTTCTGTCCATTCAAATTTGACTTTTAACTCACCTGTACGAATAGTATTTATTTGTACTTAGCTCCTCTGTATGAGCATTGACAAGAGACCATAAGGCAGAGGAGCAGAAATAGGCCATTCAGCCATTGTGACTGCTCCACCATTCCCTCACGGCTGATTTATTATCCCTCTGAACCTCGTTCTCCTGCTTTCTCCCCATAATCTTTGACTAGGCAAGAACCCATCAAACTCTGCTTTAATTATACTCAATGACTTGGCCTCCACAGCTGTCTGTGGCAATAAATTCCACAGATTAATCACCCTTTGGCTAAAGAAATTCCTCATCTTTGTTCTAGCGAACACTAAGTCCATTATTGTTTGGAGAGCAGAGTTTCTATAATTTCTTTTAATTGATCCTGTACATTTTCACTGTTGGCATAAAAATGGAATGGTAAAACAGATTGAAGTTGTTAATTTTACATTTAAATGATGAAATTATTACAAAGTTCTTTATTTCAAAGGCTGCAGCTTCTTTAAAACAATAGTATACCTTCTGTGTTCCTATGGTATTAAGTATTGATTCTTTGTGTTTTTGGCAGTTAATGAGCCGCGGCCAAGGTTACATAACCACAGTATCAGTGGTAGCAGCGTACAAGAGGTAACCAGTGGCCTGAGTGCGAGTGGAAGCAATCTGGACAGGGCAGGAGTGAAACTGGAGAATGACCAGTCCGGAAGCACAGTAGCATTAGCAGGAAGCATGCTCAGCGCTGAGCAGGATTCTTCAAACAGGTATAGTAAAGTTACATGAAACGTCCTCATGTAGAGTCGCGGAGCACCACAGCACAGGCCCTTCAGCCCATCTAGTCAATACTGAACTCTTATTCTGCCTAGTCCCGTCCACCCACGTCCAGAGCACCATTAAATGCCCCCATCACCCAGGACATGCCCTCTTCGCATTGCCACCATCAGAGAGGAGATACAGGAGCCTGAAGACACACACTTAGTGTTTCAGGAACAGCTTCTTTCCCTCTGCCATCAGATTTCTGAATGAACACTGAATCTACGTACAATACCTCATTATTTTGCTCTCTTTTTGTACTTACTTAATTTTTTTTTTATATTTCTTATTGTAATTTATAGTTTTTTTTCTTATTGTGATGCACTGCTGCACAAAGCAACATCTTTCACAAGTACTTGTATCCCAGAGATATTAAACCTGATTCTGGCCATAGTCATACCGTTCCCATCCATGCACTTATCCAAACTTCTCTCAACCATTGCAATCAAACCCACATCCACCACTTCCTCTGGCAGCTCGTTCCACCTTCTCACCATCCTCTGATGGAAGAGGTTCCCCTTAAACATGTCACCTTTCACCTTTAACCCATAACCTCTAGTTCTCGTCTCACTGAACCCTAGTGGAAAAAGCCTGTTTGCATTTACCCTATCTGTACCACTAGTAAGGGATATTTGGGGGTAATTTACACAAGTCAGTTATTAAGCCTCTGCTGAGCATGGAATTACGTGCAACATTAACTGTTACTTTTATTAATAAATCAGCTTGTCAGTTGTGAGATTGTTTGGTTAACATTAAAGCAGAACCCTGCTAAATCTAAGGACCAAAATGGCTAGAAGCCATGAATGGGCCAGCTGTCTCACCAGTCATAATGAAGTCAGTTGATTATTTCCCCTTTCGCTTCTGTACTTTTACTTCTTCCCTCCCCCTCCACTGATAACATTAAGTAACTGCTTCTGTCAGAATATTGATCAAAAATGGGAACGCTTTGTATGTAATACTGTATTACAAAATTCTCTAATACTGCCAAGACTGCACTTGTATGTAAAAAGAGGTCAAAGGTTGGCTTTATTTATCACATGTACTTCAAAATGTAAAGTGAAATGATAGATAGATAGATAGATAGATACTTTATTCATCCCCATGGGGAAATTTAACTTTTTTTTTCCAATGTCCCATACACTTGTTGTAGCAAAACTAATTACATACAATACTTACCTCAGTAAAAAATATGATATGCATCTAAATCACTATCTCAAAAAGCATTAATAATAGCTTTTAAAAAGTTCTTAAGTCCTGGCGGTTGAATTGTAAAGCCTAATGGCATTGGGGAGTATTGACCTCTTCATCCTGTCTGAGGAGCATTGCATCGATAGTAACCTGTCGCTGAAACTGCTTCTCTGTCTCTGGATGGTGCTATGTAGAGGATGTTCAGAGTTTTCCATAATTGACCGTAGCCTACTCAGCGCCCTTCGCTCAGCTACCGATGTTAAACTCTCCAGCACTTTGCCCACGACAGAGCCCGCCTTCCTTACCAGCTTATTAAGACGTGGTGTTTGTGTCAAATCAAATCAGCAAAGGTGTGCGGGGGCAGCCTGCAAGTGTTGCCATGCTTCCTGCGCCAACATAACGTGCCCACAACTTACTAACCCTTACCCGTACATCTTTGGAATGTGGGAGGAAACCAGAGCACCTGGAGTAAACCCTCACAGTTGTGGAGAAAACGGACAAACTCCTTTCAGACAGCAGCGGTAATTGAACCCTGTATTGTATTTTGGAAATAGAACAGGCCAGCAATGTCCAAAAAGAGAGACAACAGACAATAGACAATAGGTGCAGAAGTAGACCATTCGGCCCTTCGAGTCTGCACTGCCATTTTGAGATCATGGCTGATCATCTACTATCAATACCCGGTTCCTGCCTTGTCCCCATATCCCTTGATTCCCCTATCCATAAGATACCTATCTAGCTCCTTCTTGAAAGCATCCAGAGAATTGGCCTCCACTACCTTCCGAGGCAGTGCATTCCAGACCCCCACAACTCTCTGGGAGAAAAAGTTTTTCCTTAACTCTGTCCTAAATGACCTACCCCTTATTCTCAAACCATGCCCTCTGGTACTGGACTCTCCCAGCATCTGGAACATATTTCCTGCCTCTATCTTGTCCAATTCCTTAATAATCTTATATGTTTCAATCAGATCCCCTCTCAATCTCCTTAATTCCAGCATGTACAAGCCCAGTCTCTCTAACCTCTCTGCGTAAGACAGTCCAGACATCCCAGGAATTAACCTCGTGAATCTCTTCTCTGCCAATGTTTTGCCAGTTTCACTGCACTGTATTATGAGGATAGCATCAAGGAGCCAGGGCTGAGTTTGTCAATGGGAATAGAGGAGAAAACCCTCCACTGTTTGGAAATATACCTAACTTAAAGGTGGCTGGAGGTTAATCATCTGCAGGAGATCCTCAGACCAACCACGTTCAGCTACTTCATCAGTGATCTTTCTTAAGTCGTAAGGTCAGATGTTCACTGGTAACTGCACATCATTCAGCACCATTCACAACCCAGATAATGAAGCCAGCCCACGTCCAAATGCGCAAGACTCGGACAGTCATGACCTGGATACCTATAAGCCTGGTCAGGAGCTGCGACGTTCAACATCATTCACAACTCTGGTAATGAGGCAGCCCACGTCCAAATGCAACAGGACCGGACTGGGCTGATGGGTGGTAAGTAATATTCACGCCACACGAGTGCCAGGCAACGCTGGTCCTCAGCAAGAAGTCGTCCAGTTATCACACTGTGACCTTCAATGGCATCACCATCACTGAATTCCTCCCCCACCCCACCATTATCAACATCCTGGTTGTTACCACAGTGCGGAAACTGAACTGCACTGACCATATAAACAATCTGATTACAAGGACCAGTCAGACACTAGGAACCCACAATGAGTCGCTCATCTCCTAACTCCCCAAAGTCTGTCCACCACCTATGCAGCCTCAGCAATACTTCAACACCATACGGACCACTCACTCCACCAATGCACAGTAACAGCAGTGTGCACTGTAGCAGCTCGTCAAGAGCAGTACTCAAAATGCTAGAGGAACTCAGCAGGTCAGGCAGCATCTGTGGAGAGAATTATCCAGTCAACATTTTGGATCGAGACCCTTCATCGGGACTGATGAAGAGTCTTGGCTCGAAACGTCGACTGTTTATTCCGCTCCATAGATGCTGCCTGACCTGATGAGTTCCTCCAGCATTTTCTGTGTCACTGGATTTCCAGCATCTGCAGAATGTGTTTACGGTTAGCAACTCACCAAGACTCCATAGACAGCACCTTCCAAACTGGATAAAAGGGCAGGCAGCAAAAAGATAGGAACATCACCAACTGTAAGTTGTCCTCCAAGCCACACACCTTCCTAACTTGGAAATACTTCGCTGTTTCTTCACGGTCCTCAAACTCTCTCCCTAACAACATTGTAGGTGTGTCCACACCTCAAGGCCCAATGCAGTTCACAAAGACAGCTCACCAATCTTCCCTTCGAATTTGTGGGCTTAAGTTAATGGACACCACGGTACTGTTCAGTGCATCACTTTACAACACCAGGAATTGGAGTTCAGTCCCTGTTGCCTGTAAGGAGTTCCTCTATTCTACCTGTGACCGTGTGGGTTTCCTCCCACAGTCCAAAGATGTACACATTAGGGTGAGTGAGTTGTGGCATTCTGTGTCGATGCAGCACTTGCAGACTGCCCAGTGCACATCTTCAGATTGTGTTGGTCGTTAATGCGAGTGATGCATTACACTGTTACGTTTCCATGTACGTGTGACAAATAAAGCTAATAACCATATAACAATCTTTATCTTCATTTCATAACCATCCAATGCATTAAGATTTCGGTGATCTATTCTAAATTCTGCGTCTGTTCTAGGGAAGGAAAGAACATCGAGGTCCATGTGGATATCGAGACAGAGCCTGGTGGGGCAAAAGACCACAGTAGCAGTAGCTACTTGTCTGTTCACAGCTTGTCCATGGAATCACCACACTGTTCTCGAGAACTGTTATGCAGCACTAGCCCAAACACCGAAAGGATTTCCGTTCAAACTTGTGTATGAAAGCCTTTAAACACTAGTGCTTTTCAGGTACGGTAATTTTTCTCTCAGTAATGAAAGCTTAAAATAAAAGCATTTTTTGATTGCCGAGTTTTTAAGCTGTAATGTACCAGTGGTAGATTCAAGATTGTTTAATGCCATTTACAATACACAAACGTAAAGGAGAACAAAATAATTGTTACTCCAGATCCGATGTAGATAAAGGACATAATAATGAAAAAACAATAAATATAAATACATAAGGTAGCTTTTATACATTGATTGTATGTCCATAAAATGAAGCTAAGCCCATGAGTATCTGTACATTAGGTGATTCTGACAGGAAATGATTGTGTATGGGGTAGGGGTGTAGTGGTAGTAGGGGGCGTGGAGGGGTGGGTTAGTGGATGGAGGTGTTGATCAGCCTTACGGTAACTGTTTTTGAGTCTGGTGGTTCTGGTGAGGATGCTATGTAGTCTTCTCCCAGATGGGAGTGGGACAAACAGTCCACGAGCAGGGTGGGTGGGATCCTTCGTGATGTTCTAGTTTTAGGTGAAACCTTGCTCATTTCAATAACTAACGTACTTTTCTTCAGAAAGAAAGAAATAACAAAATGGATGATTTTAACAAACATTACCAACCTGGATAAAGGCAGAGTTTATTCATATAAAAAGTCAGTCTTAAAATGGCAGTTTATCTCAAAAGTGTGAACTTATCTAATGGTGACCACTGGAGGGGGTGATTGCTCGGGGAGTTAACTACTTTATTTCACTGACAACAGTAATAGTGGTTTTCTTATTTCATTCAGGATTGAATGTGCCACCTTCTCCCTCTGGTTGGTGAAAATCCACTGATATCTCTGTGCTTGATTATTCAAACTGTGGCAACAGCAATTTGACGTTTTAATTACGACATTGTGCTGTGACATTTGTCTTCTGAGATGATTGCTGAGGTGCAAACCTGCAGTCTCACCACTGGCCGACTCTGGAGCTGTCTGCACAGTGTAATATTGCCAATTCTAAAGGCCTTTTACTGCGAAGGATCGCTGTTGTTTTAATGGAAGTACCAAGGAAGTATAAATCTAGTTAGAGTAGAGTTTTCTACAGTCTCTGATTATGGTTCCCTTAAACAGAGACCATCGAGTGCCAGAAGTATGTGTTTTCGGTATGTGGAGTTGTCGGGAGCAACTGAACAGAATTGACTTCCACAAGACTTTGAAAGCATTGCAGGAATATACACCGATTATATTAAAAGCTTCGAAGTACTCAGCAGACGACATTAGCCTGCAAGAATTTGGAACAGCATGTTTAATATCTCAAATGTGCGCAATAGCAGTGAATAAGTTACCAGGTGTTATTGTTGAATTAAACGAGTCAGCTTTAGCTTTGTATCGGCCAGGAGGAAGTGTTATTTTGGTAATTAAAAGCAAGGTTTGGAGCTAAATAGTCAGATGGACCCTTGATAATCTTTGTAAAATGGACATATTACAATCTCTATTCTAAATTGCAAACCTTGGTTGCAGCACATTTTGAGCATGTCCTGTCAGAATGAAGGGCCGTTACCTGCTGCTGTGTTGAATTGTGCACCAAAGATTGACTGGATCCATCTGCAAAAACTGGTTCCATATCTTAAAGGAGCATTCCTTTATAAACTGATTCTTATTGCTGTCATCATAACAACGACGGCTCTTCCCCCAAAGTTTCAACTTTTGATTTCTGTGAATAGCACTGAAGAACTGCGGTGCCGCGGTAGCATAGTGGTTAGGGCGATGCTATTACAGCTCAGGGCATTTGGGAGTTCGGAGTTCTATTCCAGCGTCCTCTGCAAGCAAGTTTGTACATTCCTTCCCGTGTGTGCGTGGGTTTCCTTCCACGGTCAAAGTCCGTACCAGTTAGTAGGTTAATTGGTCATTGTAAATTGTGCTGTCATTAGGCTAGTGTTAAATAGGTGGGTTGCTGGGCAGTGCAGTTCAGTGGGCTGGAAGGGCCTGTTGCACGCTGTATCTCTAAATAAAATAACAAGGCATTACCAGGCCAGGTCTCCGTTGTGCCATATCCTTGCACCCAAAGTGCGATTGCCTTTGTCTTGAAGATTACACTACAGAAATTGTGTGTCACTTACAGGTGGCAAAAGCAGGCTGACCAAGCCTAACGAAATGGTGGATTCTTGAAAATAAAAGGATGCCTTGTGTTACGTCTTTTTTTTTAATAATTGTTCATAAATCACTAAGTGAATATTTTGCAGTATTCTCAATGTATTTTGTAAAGTCTGTGGTCAAGGGATGCTCCTTTAAAACTGCATGATTGCTTTCATTTAATTTAGAACATAATCCAATCTAAAAGCATATATTGTCAATATTCATTGTAACTTCTGCTTTTTGCTGTTGTATGAGCATAACCAATGTGCACATGTCATTATGGCAGCTGAGATATTAAACATAATTGGCATTCAGTCTGGTTTAATTATTAGCTGCTCCTCAAGACATTAGGGTTACATTGGAGCTACAGTATTTAAGACCTTAAGACATAGGAGCAGAAGTAGGCCTTTTGAGTCTGCTCTGTCATTCCATCATGGATGATTTATTATCCTTCTTATCGTGCCTTCTCCTTTGACACCCTGACTAATCAAGAACCTATCAACCTCCGCTTCAAATATACTGAATGATGGCCTCCACAGCAGTCTCTGGCAGTGGATTTCACAGATTCACCACACTCTTGGCTAAAGAAATTCCTCCCGTGTCCTATATATAAAGAATTCACTAGGTCGCACCCACCATGATGGATACAGTCAGGAAAGAATATCATGGAGTGGGTGGCTGCCGTAAAACACAATCACTGTGTAATGGTATGAAATGAAAATGCATTAAATGTAAACAAGTGAATGAGAAGTTTTGAATGCCTGTCTTTGCCTCCTGTACTATCACAAAGAAATATAAGATTATCTTCATTCTGATGGGGGCTTCAAAACTACTGAGTGTCATCCTTAATAATGTGTTCACAGTAAGTGTGCATCTATTAGGACAGTTCATTTGCTGACTATTCAAGAAGATGAATTTGAGCAAACTTTCTCACTATTGAATGATGTCACCTCTCAGAAACTTGGATAACCGGGTGTTTAATTTCCATTTCCTCAGTTTGATCAGTCGCCGTGCAGTTTCTGGCCAGGTTCAACACATTTAATATACAGTACTCAACCTGTTATTTAGAAGTTAGAGGTGAAATGTTAATTGTAACTTGAATTGAGGAATTTGAATTAGAATATATGCAGTACACCTGCTCATTAATGCAAGTATCTTAATCAGGTACACCTGTGCACCTCATTAATGCAAATATCTAATTAGGTACACCTGTGCACCTGCTCGTTAATGCAAAGATCTAATCAGCCAATCATGTGGCAGCAACTCAAAGATTAAAGCCTTCAGACAGGATCAAGAGGTTCATTTGTTGTTCAGACTAAACTTCAGAATGGGGAAGAAATGTGACTGAAGTGACTTTGACTGTGGAATGATCGTTGGTGCCTGATGGGGAGGTTTGAGTATCGCAGAAACTGCGGGTTTCCTGGGATTTTCATGCACAACAGTGTGTGCACAAGAGTTTTCAGAGAATGGTACGAGAAACAGAAATAGCCAGTGAGTGACAGTTCAGTGGGTGAAAGCAAATTGCTAATGAGAGAGGTCAGAGGGGAATGGCCAGACTGCTTCAAGCTGACAGGAAGACGACAGTAACTCAAATAACTCTGGTGTGCAGAAGAGCATCTCTGAACACACAGCAGCAGAAGACCACACCGGGTTTCACTCCTCTACCTAATAAAGTGGCCACTTCATTTCACATTCAGGTAAAATTGTGTTTCCTCATCAGAAAAGAAAGAACTACATCTCTTGATAATATTTTATGAAAGCTAACTTACTAAGTGTAAAATGGAGCACCTGGGGGGGGGGGGTTTCTTTCTGTGACTCATCTCCATTTTTAATATTGAAAGACCTTGATAGAGTGAATGTGGAGAGGATTTTCCTTTGATGGGGGAGTCTAAGACCAGAGGACACAGGCTCAGAATAGAGGGGTGTCCTTTTAGAACATAGAAACATAGAAAACCTACAGCACAATTTAGGTCCTTCAGCCCACAAAGCTGTGCTAAAAATGTCCTTATCTGAGAAATTACCTAGCATTATCCATAGCCCTCTATTTTTCTGAACTCTGTGTACCTGTCCAAGAGTCTCTTAAAAGATCCTATCATATCTGCCTCCACCACTGTCACCAGCAGGCCATTCCAGGAACTCACCACTCTCTGCGTTTTTAAAAAAAAAACACTTACCTCTGACATCTCCTCTGTACCTACTTCCAAGCACCTTAAAACTGCCCTCTCATGTTAGCCATTTCAGCCCCGGAAAAAATCTTCTGACTATCCACATGATCAATGCCTCTCATCATCTTATACACCTCTATCAGGTCACCTCTCACCTTCTGTCGCTCCAAGGAAAAAAGGCTGAGTTTACTCAACCTATTCTCATAAGGCATGCTCCCCAATCAAGCCAACATTCTTGTAAATCTCCTTCACACCCTTTCTATGGTTTCCACATCCTTCCTGTAGTGAGGCGAGCAGAGCTGAGTGCAGTACTCCAAATGGGGTCTGACCAGGATCCTATATAGCTGCAACATTACCTCTCAGCCCTAAACTCAATCTCATGGTTGATGAAGGTCAATGCACCGTATGCTTTCTTAACCAGAGTCAACCTGTGCAGCAGCTTTGAGTGTCCTATGGACTCGAACCCCAAGATCCCTCTGATCTTCCACACTGCCAAGAGTCTTACCATTAATAGTATATTTTGTCATAATATTTGACCTACCAAAATGAACCACCTTACACTTATCTGGATTGAATTCCATCTGCTACTTCTCAGCCCAGTTTTGTATCCTATCAATATCCCGCTGTAACCTCTGACAGCCCTCCACACTATCCACAACACCCCCAACCTTTGTGTCATCAGCAAACTTACTAACCCATCCTTCCACTACCTCATCCAGGTCATTTATAAAAATCACGATGAGTAAGGGTCCCAGAACAGATCCCTGAGGCACACCACTGGTGTCTGACCTCCATGCGGAATATGAACCATCTACAACCACTCTTTGCCTTCTGTGGGCAAGCCAGTTCTGGATCCAATACCTTGCTGAAATCCATATACACTACATCTACTGCTCTACTTTCATCAATGTGTTTAGTCACAAAATCCTCAAAAAATTCAATCAGGCTTGTAAGTCACGATATGCCTTTCACAATACCATACTAAATATTCCTAATCATATTATGCCTCTCCTAATGATCATAAATCCTGCTCCTCAGGATCTTCTCCATCAACTTACCAACCACTGAAGTAAGATTCATGGGTCTATAATTTCCTGGGCTATCTATACTCCCTTTCTTGAATAATGGAACAACATCCGCAACCCTCCAATCCTCCGGATCTTCTCCTGTCCCCATTGATGATGCAAAGATCATCACTAGAGGCTCAGTAATCTGATTCCTTCCCTTCCACAGTAGCCTGGGGTACATCTCGTCTGGCCCCGGTGACTTATCCAACTTGATGCTTTCCAAAAGCTCCACCACATCCTCTTTCTTAATATCTACATACTCAAGCTTTTCAGTCCGTTGTAAGTCATTCCTACAATCACCAAGCTCCTTTTCCGTAGTGAATATTGAAGCAAAGTATTCATTAAGTATGTCTGCTATCTCCTCTGGTTCCATACACACTTTTACACAGAGATGAGGAGGAATTTCTTTATCCAGAGGGTGGTAAATCTGTTTGATACATTGCCACAGACGGCTGTGGAGGTCAAGTCATTGGGTATAATTAAAGTGGAGGCTGATTGGTTCTTGATTTGTCAAGAGTGCCAAAGGTTACAGGGAGAAGGCAAGAGGATGACGTTGAAAGAGATAAAAAAAATCAACCATGATGGAATGGAAGAGCAGTCTTGATGGTCCGAATGGCCTTATGGTCTTGAGGTTTATTTTTGAGATTATTATCCTAGTTCTTAGAATCCCTGGATTCTGACAATTAGTTAAGCCTATCACCTCTACTGAGGCCTAAGCTACCATCAGCGGGCTGCCCGAGTCCTCAGTCCTGGGCCAGCCTTTCAAGACATCCCCAGGTGTAGCCCAACTTGGTTTCAGCTTCAAGATTGTGTCACCAGGCCTTCATTGGCTGGCCTCTTCCTGGGTAATGGAAGGTTGATTGGTCCTGTAGCTTCCATGAAGGCGGCTTTCACCACATGACTTCACCCACCTCCTAGGCAAAGGTCCTTCCTTTCCCAGGGATGCGGTCTTCGGAGCTTCTGTTGGTGTTTCTCTCACTTTCTTTACAGGGTGGGGTTACTAGCCCCATGCCCAACCCTCCTCCTTTCACAGCCGGGCTTGGGGCAAAACGGATAATTGGCATTTCTGTATCTCTGTGGATCCCCAGTACTTGCAAATTCTATTTCAACCTGAATCATTTTATATAGCTTGTCTCGTTGCATCATAAGAATCAGGTTTAATATCACTGGTGTATGCCATGAAATTTGTTAACTTTGTGGCAGCAGTAAAATGCAATACATGATAATATAGGAAAACTGAATTACAGTAAATATATATAACAGTTAAACTAAATTAGTGCAAAAACAGAAATAAAAAAAGTAGTGAGGTAGTGTTCATGAATTCAATATCCATTCTGAAATCTGGTGGCAGAAGGGAAGAAGCTGATCCTGAATTACTTAGTGTGTGCCTTCGGACTTCTGTACCTCCTTCCTGACAGTAGCAATGAAAAAAGGTATGTCCTGGGTGATGGGGGTCCTTAGTGATGGATGTCGCCTTTTTAAGGCGCTGGTCCTTGAAGATGTCTTGGAAACTGTAGAGGCTATTGCCCGTGATGGAGCTGACTAATTTTACAACTCCCTGCAGCTTACTTCGATCCTTTACACACACACACACACACACACACACACACACACACACACACACACACACACACACACACACACACACACACACACACACACACACACACACACACACAACACATATACACGCACACACACACTCACAAACACACACACGCACGCACACACACACACACAACATCTGTAGGAATTTGCGAGAGTTTTAGGCGACAAACCAAATCTCCTCAAACTCCTAATGTAGCCGCTCTTTTGCTGTCTTTCTAGATCGATGTGTTGGCACCAGGTTAGGTCCTCAAAAGATATTAACACCCAGGAAACCAAAATTGCTCACTCTGTCCCTCCACTTCTGATCCCTGTACCAGGACTGGTGTGCGTTCCTTTGTCTTGCCCTCTCTGAAGTCCACAGTCAGCTCTTTGGTCTTACTGACATTGAGTGCAAGGTTTTGCTGCAGTGCCACATAACTAGCTGGTATATCTCGCTCCTGTGTGCCATCTCATTTCCATCTGAGATTCCACCAATAATGGTTGTATCATTAGCAAATTTATAGATGACATTAGAGCTCTGCCTAGCCACACAGGCGTGGGTCTGGAGAGAGTCGAGCAGTGGGAAGGAGGTGGAGATGTTATTTCCAATCCACACAGATTGTGACCTTCCAGTTAGGAAGTTGACCATAAGATATAGGAGCATAATTAGGCCATTCAGCCCATCGAGTCTGCTCCACCATTCCATTATGGCCGATCCCAGATCCCACTCAACCCCATACACCTGCCTTCTTGTCATATCTTTTGATGCCCTGACCAATTAGGAAACAATCAACTTCTGCCTTAAATATAACCATGGACTTGGCCTCCACTGCAGTCTGTGGCAGAGCATTCCGCAGATTCACCACTCTCTGGCTAAAAAATATCTTCCCTACCTCTTTAAGACTGTGCCCTCTAGTTTTGGATATCCCCACCACAGGATACAACCAGTTGCAGAGGGAGGTACAGAGGCTCAGGTTATGCAGCTTTTCGATCAGGACTATGGGAATGATGGTGTTAAGTGCTGAGCTATAGTTAATGAACAGCATCCTGATATGGGTATTTGTATTGTCCAGATGATCCCAGGCTGCAAGGTGAGCCAATGATACCGTGTCCGCCATAGACCTATTGTGATGTTTGGGTAATTGCAGTGGGTCCAGATCCTTGCTGAGGCAAAAGTTGATTCTAGCCGTGACCAACCTCTCAAAGCACTTCTCTGTAGATGTGAGTGCTACCAGACAATTGTTAAGGCAGTTCACACTGTTCTTCTTGGGCGCTGTTAGAAGCAATTGGGAACTCCCGACTGTAGCAATGAGAGATGGAAAATGTCTTTGCATACCCCTATCAGTTGGTTGGTGCAGGTTTTCAGAGCCTTACCGGGTACTCCATCAAGGCCTGCTGCCCTGCGAGGGTTCACCCTCCTGAAAGACAGCCTAACGTCAGCCTCCATTCAGTGTAAATGTGCACAACGACCCTCTAGTAATCAGTTTGACTGGGTCAGAGGAATTACAGGTACGTCTCTAACAGAATCCAAAAGTTCTGGAGAGGCAAGAACAAAAGCTATCGACATAGTTTTGCACAGGAAGCTTGTGTTAGAAACAGTGGTTAGATGTGTCATGAGCTGGTATCAATAAGTGACATGAGGAACATTTGCAAAGGCACAGAAGGAAGTCTATAAGTTCTGTTATTGTGAAAGGATGTTGCTCATTGCAGAAGTCAAATTTTGTGATTCTCAGCAGTTTATGCAATGTCCTGAACCTTTCTAAATTAACTTCAAAACAAAACAAAATAACCATGCTATTTTTCTCACTAAATACCCTGAAACCTGAACTAGCTAATACAGATGACGTGGTTTCTTTGCACTAGAGATTCTGCAGATGCTGGAATTCTTGCGTAACATGCAAAACGCTGGGGGAGCTCAGTAGGTCAGGCAGTATCTATGGAAATGGTTAAGCAGTCAACTTTTTGAGCCAAGACCATTCATCAGGACTGGAAAGGGGATGGCGAGGGGGGGGAGATTTCTTTTTCTTACCTTTACACTGTGAAAGAAGCTACAAAGTAATTTTCAGCAGCACGAGTCAGAATTTCACATTTTGTTCTTTTGACACTCGGATTGTGCCTTGTGCAGCTGGATCCTGGACTTCCTGTCAGATCGCCAGCAGGTGGTAAGAGTGGACTCCCTCACTTCTGCCTCTCTGACCCTCAACACAGGAGCCCCCCCCCCCCAAGGCTGTGTCCTAAGCCCCCTCCTTTACTCTCTGTACACCCGTGACTGTGTCGCCAGCCACAGCTCCAATCTGCTAATTAAATTTGCAGATAATACTACATTGATTGGCCTAATCTGAAATAATAACGAGGCAGCCTACAGAGAAGTCATCACCCTGACACAGTGGTGCCAAGAAAACAACCTCTCCCTCAATGTAGCAGAAACAAAGGAGCTGGTTGTGGACTACAGGAGGAATGGAGATGGGCTTTACCCCTATTGACATCAATGGATCTGGGGTTGAGAGGGTTATCAGCTTTAAGTTACTACAAGGGCATAATTGAGAGCATCCTGACTGGCTGCATCACTGCCTGTATGGGAACTCAATCACAGGGCTCTGCAGAGAGTGGTACGGGCAGCCCAGCATATCTGTAGATGTGAACTTCCCATGATTCAGGACATTTACAGGGGCAGGTGCGTAAAAAGGGCTCAAAGTATCATTGGAGACCCGAGTCACCCCAACCACAAACTGTTCCAGCTGCTACCATCCAGGAAACTGTACCGCAGCATTAAAGCCAGGACCAACAGGCTCCGGGACAGCTTCTTCAACCAGGCCATCAGACTGATGAATTCATGCTGACAAAGTTGTATTTCTAAGCTACATTGACTGTTCTGTTATATATCTTACTGTACGCACTATTCATTACAAATTACTAAAATTTGCACATTGCATATTCAGACAGAGACGTAACGTAAAGATTTTTACTCACTTATGTGAAGGATGTAAGGAATAAAGTCAATTCAATTCAAACGATGAGGCTGAAAGTCCCAATGTTTTAGACCATGAGAATTAGGCCATTTGACTCATCGAGTCTGTTCCTACCTTCATCCCATATCCTTTGACACACTGACTAACTAAGAAAATATCAACCTCCGCTTTAAATATACCCGATGACTTAGCCTCCATAGCTGTTTATAGCAATGAATTTCACAGATTCGCCACGCTCTGGTAAAGAAATTTCCTCAATTCTGAAGCTGTGCCCTTTGGTCCTAGGCTCATCCACTACAGGAAACATCCACTCTATCTAGGCTTTCAATATTCCATGGTTTTCAATGTGACCTCCCCTCATTCTTCTGAACTCCAGCAAGTTACAAACCCAGGCCATCAAAAGCTCTTCCTATATTAACCTTTTCATGCCTGGAATCTGTCTCTGGACCTTCTCCAAAGACAGCGCATCTCTTCATAGATAAAGAGCCCAATACTGTTCACAGTACTCCAAGGGCAGTCTGGCCAATGTCTTATAAAGCCTCAGCATCTCATCCTTGCTCTAATATTCTAGTCCCCTTGAAATGAACACTAATATTGCATTTCCCTTCCTTACCACCGACTCAAGCTGCAAATTAACCTTCAGGGAATCCTGAACAAGCACTCCCAAGTCCTTTTGCATCTCTGAGTTTCAAATTTTTTCCAGAGTTAAAAAAATACTCAACGTCTTTATTCCTCTTACCAAAGTGCACAACCATGCAAAAAGACCAAATGAGAGAAAAAGAGCAATACAGGACAGACCACGCCGGTTTGGTATGTAATTTACTTGAGGTGATATGACAGCATACTTTCACTCTCCCAATACAAAGGACATCCGGAGAAAAGAATAATGTTGCATTTCAATTTTCCAGACAGCTGTCGAAGCTAGAAGGCTGCATTCTGCTGAGTTTGGGATCGTGGGCGTTAAAGTGGGGCACAGTAATGGGAGGAATGAGGAGAACATGTTTCACACCCGGCCTCAGCCTCAAATCAAACACCTGAAAGGCACAGGGTGATGTCTTGGTGTGAGAAAGTCGCTAGTTACGCTCCTGGCAGGGCAAAAGGATGAAGTCGTAAATTGGTTGTTTCTGGTCACAGAAAAATCTTCTGCATGCTATTCGTACAGGCCATTTCTGTACCGTGCCACATTAGCGTAGCGGTTAACACAATACTATTACACTGCAGGGTTTCTGGAATCCCAAGTTCAAATCAGACTCCGTCTGTAAGTTTGTACGTTCTTCCCCCGACCGTGTGGGTTTCCTCTGAGTGCTCCGGTTTCCTCCCACAGTCCAAAGATGCACTGGTTAGTAGTTTAAGTTGTCATCGTAAATTGTCCTGTGATTAGCCTAGTGTTAAGTAGGTGGGTTGCTGGGCAATGCAGCTCGTTGGGCCAGAAGGGCCTGTTCCACAGTGTATCTCTAAATAACTGAATAGAAATGTCATTACAGTGAATCAAGAAAGTACAACACAAAGCAACAACAATGCAGAATAAAGTGTTACAGTTAGTGAGAACATGCAACGCAGGCAGACAATGCCATAGCGAGGTAGATTGTGAGGCTTAGAGTCCATCTAATTTTGTAATGTCTTATAACAGTGGGGTAGAAGTTGTCTTCGAGCCTAGTGCTGTGTGCTATCAGGGTTTCGGATCTTCTGCTCGAGGTGGGTGGGCTGCTTTACTAAGGCAGCGAGAAGTGAAGACAGAGTTCATGGGGGTGGGGGGTCAGGTTCCTGTGATGCGTTGAGCAATGTCCAGAGCTCTCTGCAGTTTCTTGTGGTCACGGGCAGAGCAGTTTCCATCCTAAGCTGTGATTCATCTGCACAGGATGCCTTCTGTGGTGCATGGGTAAAAATAGCATTCACAGAGAAGCCGCACCAGAGACCCGGCAGCTGTGAGCTGGGAAAAATGAATGGGTATGTCTGATAGATTCAAGCGCTTTGTTCCATACCAATGGTAACTGTTAGAGAGGGAACTCCTTCATTCACTCAGCAATATCAACCCTCAGCATCCGGTTGCCTGCTTCATGAACTTCCTCCCCCATTCCCACTCTCTCCTGAACGATTTCCTTTAGGAGCAGAAGTAGGTCATTTAACCTATTGAGTTTGCTTCGTCAGTGGAGACTGAAGTAAGTTCCAGCAGTAGAACATTTTTCATCTTGACCCACTGTAATCCTCAATATTTAATTACGTGCCAAAATACATACATGGGTAACAGATGCCCAAGTTGCAAACAAGCTCTCATAATATTAAACTACAAAGTCTTGTCATGAATACGAAGTCTTCTATGGGTAGTAGAACGAGTTTCCCCTCTCTCTCTCTCTCTCTCTCTCTCTCTCTCTCTCTCTCTCGCCGCTTATATTGAATGTTCTTTCTTATTCGTCTGGTGGGCTTTCATTCCAATAATGTGAAGTATGGTTACCATGGACAAACGAAATGCTGGAGGAGCTCAGCAGGCCAGGCAGCATCAACGGAGGGAAATGAGCAGTCTGCGTTTCATCAGGATTGGCTACGATTAGAGGAAAAGATTATCTTTATTAGTCACGTGTACCTCAGCAGGAGAGGCAGCAATGCTGAGGAGGAAAACCGCACTGAGTTTTGGGGTGAAGTGCGGAGCACTTTTAAAAATTTCGGCCCCTGCTGCTTTCGTGCCAGACTGTTCGGCGCTGTAAACTCGTTCACTAATGGTATGTTTGTTATTTAAATTATTGACTACTGGGGGGCGAGGGTGTGAAGTGGAAGATATCGAGATACTTGCCTGAGTGTGGTGTGACAGACAGACATGCCTCACTTCAGCCCGCTTACCGCCATTGCTCTCTCCGTAGGTGGAACAGTCTGCTTCGGACACAGGAGGAGGAAGCAATTGTAAAGTCTCTGATTGCCAGCATCTGCTCTGGTATAACCCCACCATTATAATGCACTTGCATTTTATATTCCAATTGATGTTTTTGCATATATTAAATTACGTCTTGCATTTTGGAAGGCAAAGGGAGATCTGCTTTATTTGTCTCGTGGGCTACAAAACATGCGGTGAACCACGTCGTTTGCATCAACAACCGACACGGTCGGAGGGTGTGCTGGGGGCAGCCTGCGAGTGTCGGCATGCTTCCGGTGTTATGAAGAAGTACGACTGAATATTTTCCAATCGCTTCAGGGTGGCTTTAGACATGAAACAACACAGTGTACCGGTAAATTAAACAAAATGGAATATTGACCTTATAAACAGTCATGAAAGCAAATGCTATGTTGATCGTCAGCAGCACATAAATTCCAATTCCCATTCCCATTCTGACTTGTCAGTCCATGGCCTCCTTCAAGGTGAGGCCACTCTCAGGTTTGAGAAGCAACACCTCATATTCCGTCAGGATAGCCTCTAATCTGATGGCATGAACATTGATTTCTCTAAATTCCATTAATTTCTCTCCTCTCCACCTTCTCTCTTCCATCCCCCATTCCGGTTCCCCTCTTACCTCTTCTCCTCTCCTTACCTGTCCATCACCTCCCCTCAGTGCCCCTCCTCCTACCCTTTCTCCCATGGTCCACCTACCTCTCCCATTAGATTCCTTCTTCCCTAGCACTTTACTTTTCCCGCCTATCACCTCCCAGACTTTCATTTCATCTGCCCTTCCTCACCCACCCAACTTCCCCTCCCTCACCTGATCTCACCTCTCACCTGCCAACTTATACTCCTTCCCCTCCCCCATCCTATTCTGGCATCTTCCCCCTTCTTTTCAATCCTGGAAAAGGGTCTCAGCCCGAAACGTCGACTCTTTATTCCTTTCCATAGATGCTGCCTGACTTGCTGAGTTTCTCCATCATTTTCTGTGCATTGATCTTCACCAGAAGAGGATTGGAAATTCTGAAGGTTCTTTATTGAACCGTACCTGGAGCATTTTGAGTGTTTTTGGTCACCTCATCTAGGGATAGGTAACTTGTCCCTGGAGAGTGGAACAGTCTGAATTTACCAAATTACTCCTGAATGAGGAGTAGTCCCAAAACAGACTACTGGGTACAATGGGCATTTAGTGGAAATCAGAAGACTGACACACAAACTTTGCTTTATGACGTCCCTAAACGTACATTTGTTATGTTTCTTCATTTTGATAAAATTCATTTGGAGCAGCCATGTGTCGCTTCAAAGACTTAAAAATATTACAACCTAGTTCTTTGCGAAAATCTCATTTGATTTAACAATACACACAACAAATTCTGCAGCTGCTGAAAATCCAGAGTAATGCACACAAAGATCAGGCAGCATTCTATGAAGAGGAATACACAGTCAATATTTCGGTCCAAGATGAAAGGTCGCGGCCTGAAACGTCAGCTCATTTATTCCCCTCCTTAGATGCTGCCTGACCTGCTGAGTTCCTCCAGCACTTGGTGTGTGATGCAATGACTGCTGCTTTTACTTAATCTGTGCACTTTGAACGATTTAACTTGTAAATCTGAGGTCTTTTATTTCATTGATATTGTTTTCATCAAACCCAACCCGATAAACTGATTACTTCAGAAATTCTGGTCAAATTTCAGTAGTACCTCAAACCTTCCGTCAGATAAGAAGAGGTAAGAGATAGGAGATCAACATGAATGATTTAAATTCCAAACGTTTGCCTCAATGTTGCAACTGACAGCGTACTGCAAATCTGTTCAAATTTAGACACTGAAGCTAGTTTGATAAAAATGAAAATTAGTATTATTAGTAACAGGGTTTTGCTAATTACTGTGTTATTTTTATTATAATGCTTTAATTTAGTATTTAGCAACCGAGTACCATTAATCCCACAAATAAATGTTTAATATAACAAAGAAATTGATTTATATCCTGCTCCTTGTGGAAAGAGTTAGAACATAGAAAATAGGACACAGAGAAAGGTTGTGCCAGTCTTTTAAGATTAAAGATTGTTTAATGTTATTTCAAGTACAGAAGCAAAAAGGGGAATTAAATAATTATTACCCCAGATTCGATGCAGCACAAAAAAACGCAATAAGATAAAGAACACAATAAATATAAATACATAAGTTAATCTATATACATTGTATGTATATAAAGTGACGCTCGGCACAGGAGTGTCTGTACAGAAGGTGACTCTGACAGGAAATGATGAAGTGGTGGTGGTTGGGAGTGTGGAAGGGTGGGTCAGTGGGCAGAGATGTAGATAGATAGATAGATAGATACTTTATTCATCCCCATGGGGAAATTCAACTTTTTTTTCCAATGTCCCATACACTTGTTGTAGCAAAACTAATTACATACAATACTTAACTCAGTAAAAAAAATATGATATGCATCTAAATCACTATCTCAAAAAGCATTAATATAGCTTTTAAAAAGTTCTTAAGTCCTGGCGGTTGAATTGTAAAGCCTAATGGCATTGGGGAGTATTGATCTCTTCATCCTGTCTGAGGAGCATTGCATTGATAGTAACCTGTCGCTGAAGCTGCTTCTCTGTCTCTGGATGGTGCTATGTAGAGGATGTTCAGGGTTTTCCATAATTGACCGTAGCCTACTCAGCGCCCTTCGCTCAGCTTTACCGCTTGGGGAAAGTAACTGTTTTAATGGTGTTACTGAGCCTTTTCCAGGACCTTTCTGTATCTGTGCCCTTGATGGTGGGTAGACTGGCACCGGTGATACACTGGGCAGTCAGCTCTTCTATTCTAAGGTCAATCCAACCCCTCTCTCCCACATAACCCTCCATTTTCCTATCATCCGTGTGTCTATTTATTTAGCAATACTATGCGCAGAGTAGGCCCTTCTGGCCCTTCAAGACATGCCGCCCCAGCAACCCCGATTTAACCCTAACCTAACCACGGGACAACTTACAATGACCGATTAGCCCAGTCTTTGTACTGGGGGAGGAAACCGCACGTGTTACACGGGGAGGATGCGCAGACTCCTTACGGGTGACGCCAGAATTGAACTTGGACGCCCCGAGTTGTAATCAGCATTGCACTGCTATGCTACTGTGTTGCCCCAGGAGTTTGTTAAATGCCCTTAAGTTTTTCAATTCCTTGTAAGAGATGGTTGCTTGTAAGTAGAATAGAATTGGGATATGGGGAGACCAACGGTCTGGTCAGGAGTAAGAACTATGGAAGAGAGAGAGATGAGGAAAACCAGCTTGCGATTGTTTTTGTACTGCCAGGAATGGCTGATATACCAGCTCCAGTATGGAACAAAGTTGTCTGGGTGCCTCAGGTCAGAATCAGGTTTAATATCGCTAGCAGATGTCGTGAAATCTGTTGTTTTGTGCCAGTGGTACAGTGCAATGCATAATTTTTTAAAAAAACTATAAATTACAATGAGAAATATATCTTTTAAAAATTAAGTAGTGCAAAAAATAGTGAGGTAGTGTTCATGGGTTCATTGTCCATTCAGAAATCTGATGGTGGTGGGGTGGAAACTGTTCCTGAAGCATTGAGTGTGTGTCTTCAGGCTCCTGAACCTCCTCCTTGATGGTAGCCATGAGCAAAGGGCCTGCCCTGGGTGATGGGGTCCTTAACTGGTACCTGGGTGGCTCTCTAGATATAAAGCGCCAGAGTATACTGGTAAGTTAAACAAACGGAATATTGTCCTTTACAAAATTGGGAAAGCAAACTCTCAACAGTAACCCATCTCTTGCAAGGAATCTAAGAACTTAAGGGTATTTGAGAAACTCCTAGGTAGGCATAAGGATGATAGAAAAATGGAGGGTTAAAAGATCAGCACAACATTGTGGGTCGAAGGGCCCATACTATGTATGCTGTGTTGTACCGCATTCTATGTTTGTGGAAGTTAATGTTGACCCACTCTCAACCTGCAAAACCTTTTTAAAAGCTGCCTACCTACGTAAACATTATATCCTCCCTTCTTCTCCACTTCCTTCCACCTGTAGCCTGGTGTAACATTTAAGAACTCCAGAAATGCTTCACGAGTCTATGAATCACATTCCTACTCGTGCACCAGTGTTTGATGCAGATAGCGATAGACACCAGGTGTCAGCAGAGCACCACCCTGATAGTTGTCTGCTTCTGTGAACCTGCCGCTGTCTTTGAAGTAAAGAGCTCGACGTCCACACTGCATAAGATTAAACCTAAAAGGTAGTTGAGAATTTCTATATGAACTGATTTAACTTGGCTTCCATCTTATTCAATCATATTTATGGACATTACAGAGGGTCAGTAGCTTTAAATTTTGTGGCATTAACATATCAGAGGATCTGTCCTGGTACCAGCGTTACACTTTCTTAGAACTTTACATAGATCCAGCACGCCACCAAAAACTTCGACAAACTTCTATAGCGGAGAATATCACAACTGGTTGCATCATGGTCAGGTGTGGAAACACCAATGCCCTCGAAGAGAAAAGACTTCAGAAAGTGCTGGATACAGCTCACAGGCAATGCATAAAAAGAGTGAAAAGGGAGGTTCAAACGAGTTATGTGGGGCAAGTCAGTGTGGATCGGAAATAACATCTCCTCTTCGCTGACGATCAACACTGGCACACCTCAACAATGCGTGCTTAGCCCACTGCTCTACTCTCTCTACACCCACGAATACGTGGCTAGACACAGCTCAAGCACCCTCTACAAACTTGCTGACGGCACAACTATTATTGGCAGAATGTTAGACGGTGAGGAAGAGGTGTACAGGAGTGAGATAGTTCAGCTGGTTGAGTGGTGTTGCAGCAATAACCTTGCACTGAACATCAATAAGACCAAGCAATTAACCGTGTAGACTTCAGGAAGGGAACGTCGAGGGAACACACGCTAGTCCTCGCCTAGTGATCAGCAGTGGAAAGGGTGAGCAGTTTCAAGTTCCCGGGTATCAACATCTCAGAAGATATATCTGGGCCCAACATATTGATGCAACTACAAGGAAAGCACGACAGTGACTATATTTCATCAGGAGATCGAGGAGAACTCACCAAAGATGCTCGCAGATTTCTACAGGTGAGCCGTGCAGAGCAGTCTAACCGGTTGCACTGTCTGCTGTGGAATGGGGCCACTGCACAGGATCAGATAAAGCTGCAGGAAGTTGTAAACCCAGCCGGCTCCACAAGCCTCCCCAATATCCAGGGTACCTGCAAAATGCAATGCCTTAAAAAGGTGGGTTCCATCATTAAGGACCCCCGTCACCCAGGATATGCCCTATTCTCACTGCAACCTTCAAGAAAGAGGCACAGGAGACTGAAGGCACACACTCGAGGTTTCAGGAACGGCTTCTTTCGGTCCACCATCAGATTGCTGAGGGCAATGAACCCAAGAACCCTACAGTACCTCATATTCTCTCCCCTCTCTTTTTGCACTACCTAATTTAATTTTCTTGTTTTATGTACTTATTGTAATGTATAGTTTCTATGATTACATATTGCAATGTACTGCTGTCTCCAAACAACAAATTCCACGACGTACAGGATTTCAGTGGTATTAAACGTGAGTCTGAGATTCGTACACAGCTCGGTCGGTGCCTGAGGTGGTGATGGAGGCAGATAAGATTTGTTGTGTCTTTGCAGCTATGTATCACTGAAATAAAAGCACGCTCACGGGAGATGGCATTAACTGGTGTATTCACATTGCAGAGAGAGAGAGAAACAACAGCACACATGCATAGACAACAATCTGAATGTAGTGCTAAGGGGAGTCATTATTCTAAAAGAGATAGATCCATACGTTACACTTCCTACCCCTTAGATTAATGTCACATAAAATTGTCTATGTACAGAACATTTAATTTCCCTTTTACAAACCATATTCAACATTTACACTACACACTGCATCTGCAAAGCAAACAGCATTATGAAGGGCCCCACGCACCCCTCATACAAACTCTTCTCCCTCCTGCCGTATGGGAAAAGGCACCGAAGCATTAGGGCTCTCATGACCAGACTATGTAACAGTTTCTTCCCCCAAGCTATCAGACTCCTCAATACCCAGAGCCTGGACTGACACCAACTTACCACCCTCTACTGTGCCTATTGTCTTGTTTATTATTTATTGTAATGCCTGCACTGTTTTGTGCACTTTATGCAGTCCTGGGTAGGTCTGTAGTCTAGTGCAGTTCTTTTTCTGTGTTGTTTTTACGTAGTTCAGTGTAGTTTTTGTACCGTTTCATGTAGCACCGTGGTCCTGAAAAACGTCGTCTCGTTTTTATTGTGTACTGTACCAGCAGTTATGGTCGAACTGACAATAAAAAGTGACTTGACTTGCCTTGACCTGACTAAACATGTTTTCAGTGATCCATAATAACTTCACTCTACTAAAGATGCAGTCTTTTGTGTGGTGCTCTGTTTCTTTCAGGATAGTGCCTCTGGACCTGTAGAGTGGCATCAGGTTTGGCACTGCAAACAGGGACGAGGCGGGACTGGTCCGAAAGGGAACTGCTCACCCAATATGACTCATCTCTACCCATCAGACTGGCGTGCGATGCATCCTCTTATGGCAATCGTGCTGTTTTGTCACACACTGTGAAAGATAGATCTGAACATCCAAATGCGATGAATCCATTATAAATGCTGCCCGGCCTGCTGAGTTCCTCCAGCATTTTGTGTGTGTTGCATTTGCTTCAAGGTCACTGAGTTCAACCCACTCCATATGTGACTCCCAGTCTTCATTAGCACGATCAAATTCGTCAGCTATCCCGAATGAAGCCATCGCTATATTATTTTCACTTTAATTTTGCTAGTCGTGCGTCTTTTCCTGGGTACTATACACGTCCCTCTGATAGTGTCCCCTAAATGTCGGTGCAATTGGTGATATTCTCTGATATTCAGGTTTGTACTCGTCACCAATTTGTAGTGTCTTTGCAACTATATATCAATTAGATAAAAGCACACACACGGGAGATGGCTTTAACTGGTGTATTCGCATTTCAGCGAAGGAGGGAGAGAGGGAACAATGCGCATGCAAGATCAATACATATTGCTAAGGGGAGTCATTGCTCTAAAAGAAATAGATTCATACATTACAAGATAGAGGCAATTAAGAAGCTCTCAGGCACATGAATGCGCCTGCGGGATGTGAACCGTGTGCAGGTGCTGTTAGCGTAATTGGTTCAGTACAACATTGTGGGCTGAAGGGCCTGTTCCTGTGCTGTACTGTGCTGTGCTCCCTGTTTTAGCGTGGCCAGACAAGGTTCATTAGTTATTCATTCCAAAAAATGTGTTTACCTCTTCAGGAGGTGGATTTAATAATTCTATGATTTGTGAATAATTATTGGTCTCAGCCCAAAACGTCGACTGCTAATTCATTCTTATAGATGCTGCCTGACCTGCTGAGTTCCTCCAGCATTTTGTGTGTTGCTCTAGTGATTGTTCAAATGGTTTTGGAATATATTGAAAAAGACATTTAAATGAATGGGAATTCAAGATTCACGGTTCAAATTTATCTGTCATTTGTACCATCGAAATCTGTCGCTTGCGTTAGCAACCAGCTCCCTCGGGTGCGTGCTGTCACCACACATTCTAGAAGCAACTTAACATGCCAACCAAGTTCAGCAGAACAACACAGAGCGCAACAAAAGATTCGAAGAACGTTTATTATCAAAGTATGTATGCAGTGTACAGCCCCGAGATTCATCCTCCCGCAGACAGCCACAAAACAAAGAAGCACCGTGGAATCTGTTCAAAGAAAGCTTCGAACGCCCAATGCGGAAACAAAAGAGCAAATCATGCAAACAGTAAAAAAAAATGAGAGAATAGCACACAGAATATTAAATGTCAAACTCCAGGAATATTCGGTTTAGTTCATTTCAACTTAGCGGTAACTCCCTGTAACCACACCCCCCCCCGTGCACATACACAGTCCGTTAACACCAGGACAGGCTTCCAGCCTCCAGACTCCATCAGACACAGACTCGGGACTCCAGCACGGGGTTTTGACCTCCCCAGTGAAAATGAGAGTATTAGAGGAAATTCTGTTGCATCAGTAGATCTACTGGCGATTTCTCGTGCTTGGTGAAAATCTAACAAAAGTAAAACGAATCCTTTACACCAGGAAATAGGACTTGTACCGATTGTACTCCTCAAGGCCGGTTTGATGATTGGCATCACACACAAAATACGAGAGGAACTCAACAGGTCAGGCAGCACCTGTGGAAATGAGTAAACGGTCAACGCTTTTGGCCGAGACCCTTCCTCCGGACTGCAAGGGAAGAAGGAGAGGGAGGGGATTGAGGACGAGCTCGATGGTGTTTGGTGAGGCCCGGTGGATGGGGGAGAGGGCATGAAGTAAGAAGCTGGGAGGTGATGGGTGGAAAAGGCAGAGGGCCGAAGCAGAAGAAATCTGATTGGAGAGGAGAGTGGCCCACGGGAGAAAGGAAAGGAGGAGAGGCACCAAGGGGAGGTGATAGACATTCAAGGAGGAGAGGGGAGCGGCCAGAAACGGAAATAGATGAAGTGGGAAGGGAGAGGGGAAAAAATAACCAGAAAGAGAATGTGCCCTGTCCCACGACTTCAATTAATTACTCATATATTGTCTTGATATGTGTAGGGCCGGCACTGTGCTGTGGTGTTCTTTGTCCTATATTTAGTGAACGCAAAAATACTTGTGATGTCATGTGCCATGGGCACATTGAGTCACGGGGCTGTGAAATGTGATAACTCTGAGCTCTGGGGTTTCCCTGTTTGGGGATGGCATTAGTAGTTTCACGTTGAGGTCTGTCTCCTGCACGGTCAGCTGACCCCTCCCCGATTCCAGTGGTCCTGGATTCTAGGGACTAAAGGAGAAATTGAAAAGCAGGAAAAAGGTGCGAAACAGCTCAGGAGACGGAGAGAACACTAACATATAAAAATTAAAATTAGACAATAGACAATAGGTGCAGAAGTAGACCATTCAGCCCTGCGAGCCTGCACCGCCATTTTGAGATCATGGCTGATCATCTACTATCAATACCCGGTTCCTGCCTTGTCCCCATATCCCTTGATTCCCCTATCCATAAGATACCTATCTAGCTCCTTCTTGAAAGCATCCAGAGAATTGGCCTCCACTGCCTTCCGAGGCAGTGCATTCCAGACACCCACAACTCTCTGGGAGAAAAAGTTTTTCCTTAACTCTGTCCTAAATGACCTACCCTTATTCTCAAACCATGCCCTCTGGTACTGGACTCTCCCAGCATCTGGAACATATTTCCTGCCTCTATCTTGTCCAATCCCTTAATAATCTTATATGCTGCAATCAGATCCCCTCTCAATCTCCTTAATTCCAGCGTGTACAAGCCCAGTCTCTCTAACCTCTCTGCATAAGACAGTCCAGACATCCCAGGAATTAACCTTGTGAATCTACGCTGCACTTCCTCTACAGCCAGGATGTCCTTCCCTCACCCTGGAGACCAAAACTGTACACAATACTCCAGGTGTGGTCTCACCAGGGCCCTGTACAAATGCAAAAGGATTTCCTTGCTCTTGTACTCAATTCCCTTTGTAATAAAGGCCAACATTTCATTAGCCTTCTTCACTGCCTGCTGCACTTGCTCATTCACCTTCAGTGACTGATGAACAAGGACTCCTAGATCTCTTTGTATTTCTCCCTTACCTAACTCTACACCGTTCAGATAATAATCTGCCTTCCTGTTCTTACTCCCAAAGTGGATAACCTCACACTTATTCACATTAAACGCCATCTGCCAAGTATCTGCCCACTCACCCAGCCTATCCAAGTCACCCTGAATTCTCCTAACATCCTCATAACATGTCACACTGCCACCCAGCTTAGTATCATCAGCAAACTTGCTGATATTATTCTCAATGCCTTCATCTAAAATTGTGACATGGGACCAGATACAGAGTGAGAGCAGAACAATCGATTTGAGATTGACACACATAGATTTTGAAAACAATAGCCATTTGACATTACAATGCTATTGTAAACACAGCTGACAAAAAATAGGACAGGCATGAGGAATAGATATTCCTGGATGCGAGGAGTTCAGGAAGGATAGGAAGTGAGGGTATGCGGCAATATTGATTAAGTGCAGAAGAAATTGTCCTGGAACAATCATAGATTCATGCAGAAGTACAGAACAGAAACAGGCCCTTGGCTCCATCTAGTCCCTGCCAAACCATTTAAACTGTCTGCTCCCGTTGTCCTGTACCCAGATCATAGCTCTCAATATCCCTACCATCCATATACCTCCTGTCTGCCCCCATTCTAACTGCTGTCTACAGGAGTACCATTTTAGACATTGAAATTGAGCTCACGTCCACCACTTGCGCTGGAAGTGGTAATGCACTCTCGCCACGCTCTGAGTGAAGAAGTTGCCCCGCATTTTCCGCTTAAACTTTTCACCTTTCACCTGTAACCCATGACCTCTAGATGTAGTCCTACCCAACCTCAGTGGAAAAATCCTGCTTGCATTTACCCTATCTATACCCCTCATAATTTTGTATACCTCTATCAAATCTCCCCTCAGTCTTCTACGTTTAAATCAAGCGCAGTGTTCTGCAGTTTCAAATCTGAGTGTCACTAGCAAGGCCAATATTCATTACTTCTCCCTAATTGTCCTACAGAAATTCAAGTTCAAGTTTATTTCTATCTGACTGTACATATGTACAACCAAATGAAATAACTTTCCTTGGGACCAATGCACACACACACTCACACAACATATATCATACACAGCACACAAACCAAAATGTTACCATAAATAAGTTAATAAAATACTACTCAAAATGCATGTAGTGTGCGGCACAGGTAAATAGTAAACAGCTCGCTGTCCTAGTGACGAGATCTCGGTGGTAGCAGGGTATTCATTAGTCTCGCAGCCCGAGGGAAGAGGCTGTTACCCAGTCTGACAGTCCTAGTCCTGGTGCTCCTGTACCTCCTTCCTGATGATAGTGGGTCAGAGATTGTGGGACGGGTGGTGGGAATCCTCAACAATGCTTTGGGCTCTTTGTATACAACGATCCTGGTAAATGCCAGAAATAGTTGGGAGAGAAACTCCGGTAAGCCTCTCAGTGGTTTAACTATCGTCTGTAGGGTCTTGTGGTCCGATGCCTTGCAGCTTCCGTACCACACTATGACACAGCCAGACAGCACACTCTCGGTGGTGCTCCCGTAGAAAGTTGTTAGATTGGGGGCAGGGGGAAGGTAGTGAAGGTCACCTTCCCCAATTGTTGCAATCCTTTGGGCAGGTGATCTCACATTGCTGTTTGCAAAGGGGTTCCAGAATTCCAGAGGATAAAGGAACATTTCCACATTAGGGTGAGGTTAAACACGTTGGGAATCTCCAGGTGGACTTACACACCTGTTTGCCTTGTCTTTGGTGGTGAAGGTGGCGGGTTCTGGAGGAAGTGTCAGAGTAACTCGACAAGTCACTTCAGTGAACTTTGTACATAGTACACACTGTAGGTACTCCGTAGGGGAAGAAATGAAAATGAATGTCTAGGGAGGTTGAAGGGGTGACACAATATCAAAAGTTCCAAGTAAATTTATTATCAAAGTACATATGTCACCATGTACAACCCTGAGATTCATTTTCTTGCGGGCATTCCCAGTAAGTACAAAGAAATACAATTGAATCAGTGAAAAACCACACATGCCAAACTGCAACCCACAAACTTCAGTGTGCAAACAACAATAAACTGTGCAAATACAAAAGAGAAAAAAAGCAAATGTAATACTAGTAATAATAATAAAATAATAAAAACAAATAAATAATAAATATCGAGAACGTTTGATGAACGGGTCCTTGAAGGTGAGTCCATTGGTTGTGGGAACAGTTCACTGAAGGGGTGAGTGAAGTTATCCCCTCGGGTTCAGGAACCCGCTGGCTGAGGGGTCATAACCATTCCTGAACCTGGTGGGGTCAGTCCTGAGGTCCTTGTACCTCCTCCTGGATTGTTTCAAGCCTCCTGAGGGATGTTGAAGTCGCACTCGTCCAGGTAAGTGGAGCATGTTCAATCATGTCCCTCACTTGTGCTCTGGAGATGGCGGAAGGGCTCTGCCGCATCAGCAGGTGAGTTTCTTGCAGCAGAATACACAGACTTCTGGTGAGTGTTCAAGCTACTGTATGTGATTCTGTTGAGTTTTTGATCAGTGGGTGACCCCTTAGGATATTAGAAGATAGAACATCGAACGCTACAGCACAATACAGGTCTTTCAGGCCACAACACTGAGCAGGTCTTTAAACCTACTCTAAGATCAATCTAACCCTTCCTCCTACATAGTGCACCATTATTCTATCATCCACGTGCCTACTCAAATGTCCCAAATGTATCTTCCTCTACCAACCCTCCCCCCCACCTAGGCAGGGTGTTCCATGTACCCACCACTCCATCTTACCTCTGACAGCCCCTCTATACACTCCGTCAAACACCTTCAAATTAAGCCCTATCGTATTAGCCATTAGTATCTGATTCATTTAGGTGGATACCATCTGTATGCTGAATATTTGAGACTTTGGACTTGATTTATTGCATTAACTTATTAACTGTTTGAACTGTGTTCGGCTTCTATGAGTTAGAAAGTACCTAATGATGGCAGATCCTCTTTTCCAGTTTGTCAGCGATCGCCGGTCAGTCATGGATTTACACAGCACAGAAACTGACACGCTGACCTACCATGTCCGCGCAGAACTCCTCAGCCATCTACGAACAGCTCCAATGTTCACCCCGTGACGGACGGACCGGACCAGGCCACGTCACTCAGGGACTGGACTATATTGTTTTGTTGTGGCAGTATGTTTTTCTGCTGTCATGACTAAATGCGCTATGTGTGCCGTGTGTGACTCTTGGGACTGTGTTTTGCATCTTGGCCACGGAGTAACGCTGTTTCGTTTGGCTGTCCACATACGTAGGGTTGAATGACAATTAAACTTAAACTTAAATTTAATCCTTTCTACCAGCATGGGGTCCACACCCTTGTCCGCTTTGCCTATTTCGTGAATCTTAAGCATCTTGATTGTTTCTGGCGACATTACCTCTTCTGGCACTGAGTTTCAGACAGCAACCGCTCTGTCTGTTAAAAAAAATCCCCTTAAATCCCCTTCAAAACTCCTTTCTTTTTGTTTTTCTCGCGTGGCACATGCAGTTCTGACTACGTATGCCAAATATAATTTTCTGCGGTTCTTGATTAGTTAGGGTATCAAAGGTTACAGGGAGAAGGCAGGAGAATGGGATTGGAGAGGGATAATAAATCAGCCATGATGGAATGAATGGTGGAGCAGACCTCGATGGGCCGAATGGTCTAATTCTGCTCCTATGTCTTATAGGTTTTATGGTCATATGCTCCTACTGTGTAGAAAAGTACAGCACAGAAACGGGCCCCTCGTCTTGCCGAACCATTTAAACTGCCTACTCCCATCAACATGCACTGCGACCACAGCCCTCCATGCCCCTATCCAAACTTCTAGACGTTGAAATCGAGCTCACGTGCACCACTTGTGCTGGAAGCTCATTCCACACTCTCACGACCCTCTGGCTGAAGAAGCTTCCCCTCATGCTCCCCTTAAACTTTTCATCTTTCACCCTTAACCCATGATCTCTAATTGTAGTCCCACCCAACTCCTTAAGTAATGTAGAATACTGCAGGTCTGGTTCACTGGTTCATTGGTGGGGCTGACAGTGGGGGAGCTGTGTAGCTTCCGCTGTTGTGCGCACCAGGCCCTTACGCTGTGCGTCATCGGTTGCAGCCGGTCAGGGAAGGAGATGATAGAGCTGGAGTCCATGCTGGGTTTGGCCTTGGACCCACCCATCAGTGCTGCTCTCCAGTGTTCGCTCACTGGAAGACAAGTTGGATTGTGTTCATCTGTGGCTACACTGTGTGTGGTGAGTACTGCTGCACCATCGATCTACATGCCATCACACTCAGGGGCTTGGGATATATATATACTTTGTAACGGTATGCTTTTCTGCTATTGCAACTTCATGTGCTGTGTGTGTCTGTTGCTACCGCATTTTGCACCTTGGACCCAGCGGGTCGCTGTTTCCTTTGGCTGCATTCCTGTGTGTGGTGGAATGACCATTAAACTTGACCTTGAACTTCCGGTCACCCGTCAGCCCTTTCCGTTGCAGGGACAGCCCAAGCCCAGCCTGTCTCCCTGTTACTGCAGTTCTTCAGTCCAGGCAGTACCCTGATGAATCTTCCCTCGCCACTCTCGAGCGTAGCCGCACCCGTCCTTCAGTGCATTGACCAGAAACGCGGATCGTGCTCCAAGTGTTGCTCGAACAGGTTTTGTAAAGTTGGAACTAGGCATCCAAGCGTCACACCTCCTTCACCAGCCGACCAACCCGAGTTCCAACTTGCAGGGGCAAAAGCAAGATTGAATTTTCCATGCGATAAGATCAATGAAAGGAAATTGTTAAGCCAGAATGTTGCCAAGTGTTATCTCTGAGCATAAATGAGGAACTCACTTTCTTCTTAGAAAACTGACACTGGCCCATGCTGACCCCTGCTCCTAGTAACGTCAAGAAAGAGGAACAAATGGTAGAGTTTCAGTTCAGCTGAAGAATGAGGCAAGAGCAAGACAGCAGAAAGATTTGCGTGATCTTTCTGCATGACAGAGAAATTAATGGAGGAAACCGACATGGCCATGGGGAGGAATGTACAAGCTCCTTACAGACAGTGCTGAATTGAATTCCAAACTCTGAAGCCCCGAGCTGTAATGGCATCGCGCTAATCACTATGTCGATTCATTTGAGGAGTGTTTATTGTTTCACATGTTCTGAATCAGGAGACTGAAACAAATTGAAAGGTGCATATTGGGGTGTAAGGCAAGTCCGACTCTCAAATCAAGCTCCATACATGGATACGTCCAATCATGTGAAATGGTTGTGTTCAAAAACCAAACATATTGGTTTCAGAGAAGACCTCTCCAAATGAGGGAGGGGTAATTTTACTCTCTAAGTAAGAACTGGATTCGATTGTAAACAAATTGGGAGAGCAGAACCTGATTGGATGAGGACTAACCAATCAGGAAGGATGGACAATGGGGGTATAAATACCACAGGACTAGACATGGCCAGGCATCATCCCTGAAGCAGTTGGCAGAGCTTGTCAGTTATAATCAATATCTGTACCTAGCTGGAAGCCTGAGAAGAGTTTATTTGTCACATGCTCCGGGAAAGCACTAAATCCTTTCTCATTTATCTCGACAGGGAGGAAGTTCACCATAATATTTGGCACTTTGAATCACTGTGTAAGGAGAAGGCAAAGCTTCTTTGTTCTTTAGACTTCCTTCTGGGATGCTGGGACAAATACCGGAGAGTCTCCCCAAGGAAATAAGACGATTACACACGACATTCCTACAGAATGGCTACGAGGTGAAGGAAATCAATCGGGCCCTTAAAAGGACCAACAGAAAACCAGGAAACCTAACAATGGGGAAGAGTCCGTCATTACTGGCTGTCTTCCCTATATTTCCACACTTTCTGGAAGGATTGCCAGGATCATGAAGAAGTGCCAGATTAGTACCATCCACAAACCATAAGGAAGCTCAAATCACAGCTAATGTGGGTCAAAGATGACCTGGCACTCAGGTCAACTGGCATTTACAGGATTCCCTGTGAATACTGAGCAGTGTATATTCGCCAGATGGGACGCACGGTGGAAACCCGCATCAAGGAGCACAGGAGATGTATCCGTTTGGGTTTCCTGGAGAAACCGGCAGTAGCAGAACACAGCACTCGCAATGGCCATGGCATTGACTTCGATGGCACAAAACTACTGTGCCATGCCAATGGCTTTTCGGACCACCTGGTAAAGGAAGCCATTGAAATAAAACTGGGGGAAAAGAATTTTAACAAAGACGAAGGTCTCGCTCTAAGTAAGAAATGGATTTTGATTGTAAACAAGGTGGGAGAGCGGAAACCTGATTGGATGAGGACTAACCAATCAGGAAGGAAGGACAATGGGGGTATAAATACCACAGGACTATACATGCCCAGGCATCATCCCTGAAGAAGATGGCTGAGCTTGTCATCGAAATGTCAGTTATATTTGATATTTGTACCCGGCTGGAAACCCGAGAGGAGTTTATTTGTTAATTTTGCTCTCATTTACTGTGCATAGAGACGATAGTATTTCACATAAAGTCTCAATGGAACATATAACATAAAACATATCCTTCCAGGCAGGTTTGCCGAAACTGTCGGGGAAAATTTAAACTAATTTGGTAGGGGGTTGGGAACCAGAGTGATAGGACTGAGGATGGGCCGGTCAGTTACAAACAGAGGCAGTGTGTGGTGAGACTGCTAGCAAGGACAGGCTGATGACAGGGCAAAGTCGCAGTCAACGGGATGAGTTGAAGTGTAACGAGGGACCAAAATTGAGAAGCGTGACTGAAGGTGTTAATACTTGAATGCACGCAGTATACTGAATAAAGTAGATGATTCTGTAGCACAGTTAGAGATCGGCAGGTATGATGTTGTGTGCATCGCTGAGTCGTGGCTGAAGGAAGATCATAGTTAGGAGCTTTGACATCCAAGGATACACGTTGTATCGAAAGGACAGACATTTAGTCAAAGGGGGTGCGGTGGCTCTGTTGGTAAAAAAATGAAGTCAAATCCTTAGAAAGAGCTGAATAGGATCAGAAGATGTAGAATCCTTGTGAGTAGAGTTAAGAAACTGCAAGGGTAAAATGACCCTGATGGGAGTTTAGTAGAGGCCTCCGAACAGTAGCCAGGATGTGGGCTACAAATTACAATGGGAGGTAGAATTAGAATCTGAATCAAAATCAGAATCAGAATCAGGTTTAACATCACCGGCATGTGTCGTGAAATTTGTTACCTTAGCAGTAGCAGTTCAATGCAATACATGATAATATAGAAAGAAAAAAGTAACTTAAATAAAAAAGTAAATCAATTACAGTAAGTATATACATGTATGTATATTAAATTGTCAAATTTAAAACAGTGCAAAACAGAAATAATATGTATTTTAAAAAGCGAGGTAGTGTTCATGGTTTCAATGTCCATTTAGGAATCGGATGGCAGAGGGGAAGAAGCTGTTCCTGAATTGCTGAGTGTGTGCCTTCAGGCTTCTGTACCTCCTACCTGATGGTGACAAAGAGAAGAGGGCATGGCCTGGGTGATGGTGGTTCTTAATAATGGACACTTCCTTTCTGAGACAGTGTGGAGGAGATATTATCACCAAACTGCACAGATTGTGGTCTTCCAGTTAAGCAAGTCGAGGATCCAGTTGCAGAGGGAGGTACAGAGGCCCAGGTTCTGTAACTGATCGATCAGGACTGTGGGAGTGATGGTGTTAATCACTGAACAGCATTCTGACATGGGTGTTCGTATTGTCCAGGTGGTCTAAGGCCATGCGAAGAGTCATTCATATTGCGCCTGCTGTTGACCTACTGTGGCGATAGGCAAATTGCAGCAGGTCCAGGTTCTTGCTAGCCATGACCAACCTCCCAAAGCATTTCATCACTCTCGATGTGAGTACTACTGGGTGATAGTCATTAAGGCAGCTCACACTACTCTGCTTAGGCACTGGTATAATCGTTGCCTTTTGAAGCAGGAGGGAACTTCCAACCATAGCAGTGAGAGGCCGAAAATGTCCTTGAACACTCCCGCCAGTTGGTTGGCACAAGTTTTCAGAGCCTCACCAGGTACCTCGTTGAGGCGAGGGTTCACCCTTCTGAAAGACAGCCTGACGTCAGCCTCCATGACAGAGATCACAGGGACACCGGGTGCTGCAGAGATTCTCACAGCTGTGGTGAAATTCTCCATTTCAAAGCAGCAGAGGAAGTGTTGAGCTCATCTGGTAGTGAAGCATCACTGCTACTCACGCTATCGGGTTTCTCTTTGTAGGTAGTAATGTCCTGCAAACCCTGCCAGAGTTGACGTGCATCCAATGTCGCCTTCAACCTCACTCAGAATTGTCTCTTCCCACTTGAAGTAGCCCTCCGTAAGTCATACCTGGTTTTCGTAGGCACACACTCATCCAGACAGGTTTTAATGAAGTTGGTAACAACTGCAGCATACTCATCCGGATTCGAAGACGAATCACTGAATACCATCTAGTCCACTGATTCAAAGCAGTCCTGTAGGCACTCCTGTGCTTCCCTTGTCCATACCTTCTTGGTCCTCACTACTGGTGCTGCAGTCTTCAGTCTCTGCCTATACTCAGGGAGTAGAGGTACAGCCAGGTGATCAGACTTCCCAAAGTGAGGCCGTGGAATAACATGGCAGGAATTCTTGATGGTGGTGTCGCAATGGTCCAGTGTGTTGTTTCCTCTGGTATTGCAAGTGATCTGTTGATGGTAATTGCTTAGTTGTTTTTTTCAAGCCGGCCTGGTTAAAATCCCCTAAAATGTTGGCGAGGGCATTAGGGTGTGCCGTTGAGTGCACATTGTCATTGGCCTGTGATGGCTACCAAAATGATCACCAAGGTCTCCCGCGGCACGTAAAATGGCCAGCACTTAATTGTGAGGTGTGCTGAGCATGATTGGGACATTTGTGCACCAAGAGGAGTTGATCGTGAGGCAGACACATCCACCTCTGCTTCTGAGAGACTCGACAATCTGTTCCTGACAGTGTGTAGTGAACCCGTCAAACTGAATCACTGCGTCCGGTACGGAAGGGGTTAGCCAGGATTCCATGAAGCAAAGGACGCTAGCGGTCCTAATGATCCTCTGATGCAACACCCTAGCTGAGATCTTCGATCTTAATTACTAGAGACTGTACTTTTGCCAGCAAGATAGTTGGCACTGGGAGTTGGAACCCCTGTCTTCTTATCCTGTATCCCTGACTGGCAGCCATATTTCCTTCATGGAGTCTGACAAGCACTACGGCCGCAACTAGCATTGTTTCCAATGGTTTTAAGCACTGATCGATTGGTCAATTGCATTAAAACACCTTTAGTAACTGTATAGACCTTGGAAGTAGTTGTGATACTCAGCTGTATCAGGCTGAAGCCGGAATATTTAATCATATCTGTCAACCTGTGCCGCACAAGATCGCGGCCTTCAAGGAACCGTGGTTGAAAAGGCATGTCAAGAAAGAAACCTTGCAATTTTCAAGGAGGATTTCAATAAGTAGGTGGATTGGGAAAATCAAGTTCGGGCTGGATCCGAAGAGAGGGAATTTTTAAAATGCCTTTTAGAGCAGCTTGTGGTTGAGCCCTCTAGGGGGAGAACCAATTCT